>NC_134356.1:166554317-166811817 GCF_048569485.1 Anomaloglossus baeobatrachus
AGAACGGTCACCTGGGAGTGCTGCCCGAAATCCACACACAGCTAAAGAGAGAGCAACGGAGTGGAAAGTAAGGAGACTGTCAGGGAGAACCAGGCCCAAACGGGTAGCAGGTCCCAGTGCAGGGATAGATTCACCTTTCCTTTGCCAAACCTGCATGAGGGGGCACTTTACACCCCCAAGACAACACCACAGAGTCCGCAGCCACGTAGCCAAAGTTAGGGCCCATAGCTCACAGGAGGCAAGCAGCCGGAGTGACCTGGTCCAGGCTACAAGCAAACGGGCCAAAACGAAGGGGAGAGAGGCACCAGCAACTTCCCTGGGCGACCCCAGCAGGGCTTCAAGCAGGGGTTACCCCAAAAACACAACGGGCTAAGGAAGGCGAGTTGGTAGTCACCCTCATCAGTCAGCCTGAAGGACACCTGGTTCCAGCCTGGTTCATCCCAGCTACGCCCGGGTTACTCACCCTGCCATCATCAGTGAGTAAAACCCCTGAAAGACATCCTGCTTGTGCGTGTGAGTCATTCTGCGACTTGTAGTTCCACACACCTACACGGGACCCTGGGGCATGCCTCACTCTCAGGAGGCTATTACAACTGACTATCAGCCCCAGGCACTCCTAACCTGCAGTGGCTGTCTCCACTGACCGCAATTCTGAGAGTGGCGTCACGACAATCAAAATAGAAGATTTCCTACCTGTGACAAGATCCAGCCGCGTGGAGTCCCTGAAGGTAATGCACTGCTGCACCGACACCGAGCCTCGGGGCCCCACATTGTCACTAAGGGGCGCGAGTGCCTAGGGCAGCACGAAGGCAAAATACAGCCCTGTACCTGGTTGTTCTATACACTGTGTGCAGAATTATTAGGCAAATGAGTATTTTGATCACATGATACCTTTTATACATGTTGTCCTACTCCAAGCTGTATAGGCTTGAGAGCCAACTACCAATTAAGTAAATCAGGTGATGTGCATCTCTGTAATGAGAAGGGGTGTGGTGAAATGACATCAACACCCTATATAAGGAGTTCTTAATTATTAGGTAACTTCCTTTCCTTTGGCAAAATGGGTCAGAAGAGAGATTTGACGTGCTCTGAAAAGTCCAAAATTGTGAGATGTCTTGTAGAGGGATGCAGCAGTCTTGAAATTGCCAAAGTTCTGAAGCGTGATCACCGAACAATCAAGCATTTCATGGCAAATAGTCAACAGGGTCGCAAGAAGCGTGTTGGGCAAAAAAGATGCAAAATAACTGCCCATGAATTGAGGAAAATCAAGCGAGAAGCTGTCAAGATACCATTTGCTACGAGTTTGGCCATATTTCAGAGCTGCAACGTTACTGGAGTATCAAAAAGCACAAGGTGTGCCATACTCAGGGACATGGCCAAGGTGTGGAAGGCTGAAAAACGACCACCTTTGAACAAGAAACATAAGATAAAACAAAACGTCAAGACAGGACCAAGAAATATCTTAAGAGTGACTGATTTTTCAAAGGTTTTATGGACTGATGAAATGAGAGTGACTCTTGATGGGCCAAAGGCTGGATCAGTAAAGGGAAGAGAGCTCCACTCCGACTCAGACGCCAGCAAAGTGGAGGGGGGGTACTGGTATGGACTGGTATCATCAAAGATGAACTTGTGGGACCTTTTCAGGTTGAGGATGGAGTGAAGCTCAACTCGCAGACCTACTGCCAGATTCTGGAAGACAACTTCTTCAAGCAGTGGTACAAGAAGAAGTCAGTATCGTTCAAGAAAAACATGATTTTCATGCAGGACAATGCTCCATCACATGCATCCAACTACTCCATAGCGTGGCTGGCCAGTAAAGGTCTAAAAGATGAAAAAATAATGACATGGCCCCCTTGTTCACCTGATCTGAACCCCATAGAGAACCTGTGGTCCCTCATAAAATGTAAGATCTTCAGGGAGGGAAAACAGTACACCTCTCGGAACAGTATCTGGGAGGCTGTGGTGGCTGCTGCACGCAATGTTGATCATAAACAGATCAAGCAACTGTCCAATATAGCACGATAATGAGAAAAAATTATCCCTCCAATTTATCAATGTTCACTATAGCAAGAGTGAATCCTTCATGTTACAGCATTAAAATATTTATTTATTTATTTATTTTTAAATATAACTTTTAATGGTGCCTATTAAAATGATCTATCTATATATATAATTGCCTTATTCTGTCTGTCTGTCTGTCTGTCTGTCTTGCTCCAAAATTGTGTCCTTACGGTGACACACAGCTGATTGGTCGCTGGGCTCGCCATGGCCCCGCCCCCCCGTACAGATTGCCCGCTCGCCTCGGCCTGGCCCCGCCCTCCGCATGGATTGCCCGCTCGCCTCGGCCCTCCGCACGCATCGGCAGACATAACCTTGCGCTGCTGGGATCGTGACGGAGCCGGTGAACGCTGGTAACCATTATACACATCGGGTAACTAAGGTCCCTTGGTTACCCGATGTGCATCATAGTTACCAGTGTACACCGACTCCTTCACGATCCCAGCAGCGCCAGACATAACCTTGCGATGCTGGGATTGTGACAGAGCCGGTGAACGCTGGTAACCATTATACACATCGGGTAACTAAGGTCCTTTAGTTACCCGATGTGTATCATAGTTACCAGCGTACACCGGATCCCGGTACACATGTGCAGGGAGCCGGCATTATACTCCTCTCCCCCCAGGACTACTCCTCCTATTATAGTCCTCCTAATATACTCCTCTCTGAGTATAATAGGAGAACTATTATAGCATGGGGGATGGAGCACGATGGGGTGCACAGCATGGGGGATGTAGCACGATGGGGGGTGCGCAGCATGGGGGATGTAGCACGATGGGGAGTGCGCAGCATGGGGGATGGAGCACGATGGAGAGTGTGCAGCATGGGGGATGGAGCACGATGGGGGGTGCGCAGCATGGGGGATGGAGCACAATGGGGGGTGCACAGCATGGGGGATGGAGCACGGTGGGGGGTGCGCAGCATGGGGGATGGAGCATGATGGGGGGTGCGCAGCATGGGGAAAGGAGCACGATGGGGAGTGCGCAGCATGGAGGATGGAGCACAATGGGGAGTGCACAGCATGGGGGATGGAGCACGATGGGGGTGCTCAGCATGGGGGATGGAGCACGATGGGGAGTGTGCAGCATGGGGGATGGAGCACGATGGGGGGTGCGCAGCATGGGGGATGGAGCACGATGGGGGGTGCGCAGCATGGGGGATGGAGCACGATGGGGGGTGCGCAGGATGGGGGATGGAGCACGATGGGGGGTGCGCAGCATGGGGGATGGAGCACGATGGGGGGTGCGCAGCATGGGGGATGGAGCACGATGGGGAGTACGCAGCATGGAGGATGGAGCACGATGGGGAGTGCGCAGCATGGGGGATGGAGCATGATGGGGAGTGCGCAGCATGGGGGATGGATCACGATGGGGGGTGCGCAGCATCGGGGATGGAGCACGATGGGGAGTGCGCAGCATGGGGGATGGAGCACGATGGGGGGTGCGCAGCATCGGGGATGGAGCACGATGGGGAATGCGCAGCATAGGGGATGGAGCACGATGGGGGTTGGGAAGCATGGGGGATGGAGCATGATAGGGGGTGCACAGCATGGGGGATGGGGCACGATGGGGGATGCGCAGCATGGGGGATGGAGCACGATGGGAGGTGCACACCTACCTCCAACACACACACAACACACCACACACACACTGGGAACCTCAAACACCGCCCTACACAGACACCCACACACACAGACAACGCCGCACACACACAACACCCAACACACAAACACCGCGGCATACATAAATATACGCACATACCGCACAACACACACATTGCACAAAACATACCTCCCCCCAAAACACACCACACCCACACAAACCACGCAACACACACACACACAACGCGACAGACACACAGCGCTCCACAAACAACGCAACACACACAACACACATACAACACCGCTCTCACCCTCTCACCCCGCGCCACACCCAGACAACACCCAGAACATGTACAGCGCCCTACACAAACACTTGGTAACTACACACAACAACATCTATATATATATATGTTTCCTGGCAGCGTCCCCGACTCACCACTCCAGTCCCGGCTTCCTCTTCCTCGCCTGCGCCCTCTATGTGTTCAGCTCCCCGCTCCCGGCGCTCCTCAGCGACGTGGGACACCCGGCCGGGCACCCCTGCTTCCTCTGCACCGCTCCCTGGACTGGCTTCTGGCACACGGGCCTCGCGCATGCGCATTAGGGCGCGCGCGCGGTCATTGACTCTTTCTTAAAGGGCCAGCACCTTGAAACAAGAAATTGCATTGGCAGGTACAGGGTATATTAGGATTCTCTTTCCTGGTGGGCGGGGCCTGTTCTACGTGTTTGTTAGACTAGGAGTTCAGGTCCCCGTATTGCTTTGCTCTGTATTAACCCTGTCCTGTCTCGTAGAGCCTGTCCTGCCACGCCAGCCGCTCCGAACCACGTCCATTCCAGCACCCTGACGGTGACTTCGGCGGATGTTCCACCACCTCTGCAGCTCCGCCAGTCTCCAGTCCCTGGCTCCGTTGGGTGGCCCGTCCCATCGCTCAGCAGGTTCCGGATCCCGCCTGGCCCTTCAACCCGGCCTTGGACCCTGAGCCTCGTCACCTGGACTACCGTCCAGAACTCCGTGTGTTCAGCAACATCCACCTTTCCAGCTCCCCTACGGACTGTCTGGCTACCAATAGTGCTTCGGCTGCCGTGCATCAAGATCCTCTGGCGGGGTGACCGGCCTGGCTGCCTCCTCAAGGGAAACCGGTGTACGGTCCAGAGTTTCTACCACCCAGACGTAACAGCTAGAACAGGCCATGGATCCCGCCGAAGCACTAGCGGCCTTGCAGCAGGAACTCGTACGACAGCGCGAGACCCAGACCCGCATGCCGTCCTTCATGTCTTCTGTGGATACCCGTCTGAACACGCTACAAGCAATGGCCACGTCCTTGGCATCTCAGGTTTCCACTGTACAATCCACGGCCGCAGCTCCCGTGGCAGCCTCCTCGGATGCTTCCAAGCTTCGTTTGGCTTCACCGCCCCGGTACACCGGAGATCCCAAGACCTGCAGGGGATTCATAAATCAATGCTCCCTCCATTTCAAGCTGCTGCTGCACCTTTTTGCCTCTCACCAAGCCAAGGTCGCGTTCATGATGTCCCATCTAGAGGGAGAGGCACTGGCCTGGATGAACCCCTTGTGGGAAAAGGAGGATCCGGTAACCACCAACATCCAGGAGTTCCTGCAGGCTTTTCGTAGCACCTTTGACGAGCCCGGACGCGCCTCCGCGTCTTCCTCATCCCTCCTCCGGCTACATCAGGGGACTCTGAAGGTGGGCCAATATGCCATTCGTTTTCGCACCTTGGCCTAGGAACTAGGGTGGAACAATGAGGCCCTAACCGCCGCCTTCTGGGAGGGACTCTCGGGTCGTATTAAAGATGAGCTGGCTGGTCGTGACGTGCCTTCCACCCTGGATGCCCTGATTGCTCTAGCGACTCGAGTGGATCTTCGCTTTCAGGAACGATCCAAAGAGGTATCCCGCGAGAGGCGTCCGATAAGGCACTCCTCCCCACCCCAGAAGTCCATCGCTCCTCAGTTGGCGTCACCTGGCGCGTCTACCTACGAGCCCATGCAGATTGACCGCCTGAGGCAGTCTGAGCAACGCAGAGCAGAACAACTAGCAAAGGGTCTCTGCTTCTACTGCGGTGATGGCACACACCTGCTACGCTCTTGTCCCGAGAAGCCGGGAAACTCCAAAGCCTAGGCTTGGTAGGAGAGGCCACCCTAGGTGCTGGGACTCTCTCAGACTCCGTTACTTGGACTATTCAAGTCACTACAGAAGAGACCCGGTTCACGGCAGAGGCGTATCTCGATTCCGGAGCAGCAGGCAACTTCATCCAGCAGGCCACGGTAGATAAGTACCAGGTGCCTGTCCTCCCACTAGAAAAAACGCTGGTGATCGCCTCTGTAGATGGGAGACCCCTCTCTGACACCGTCTCACTGATCACCAAACCTGTGGAAGTACGGATCGGTGCTCTGCACACCGAGAAGATCACCTTCTACGTCCTCCCGCGCATGTCTCATCAGATCCTGCTGGGACTCCCATGGTTACGGGCACACGAACCGTCGGTCAGCTGGAGTACAGGTGAAATTACCCGATGGGGCTCCTCGTGTCACGAGAGATGTCTGAAATCCATCCAGCCCATCCGACGACCTCCGGTTCCAGAGTCTCTACCAGGACTGCCTTCTGCCTACTGGTCCTTCTCGGACGTCTTTGATAAAAAGGAGTCAGAGGTACTACCGCCTCATCGTCCCTATGACTGTGCCATCGATTTACTGCCAGGAACTACGCCTCCTAGAGGAAGGATATACCCCTTGTCCCCTGCTGAAACACGGGCCATGTCTGCCTATATCACCGAGAGCCTGGCTAAGGGGTTCATTCGGAGATCTTCGTCCCCTGCCGGAGCAGGTTTTTTCTTCGTCAAGAAGAAGGAAGGTGATCTGCGCCCTTGCATTGACTACCGGGGATTAAACCAGATCACCGTAAAAAACAAATACCCTCTGCCACTTATCCCCGAACTATTCGATCGGCTCCGAGGAGCTTGTGTGTTCACCAAGTTGGACCTCCGTGGGGCCTATAACCTGGTTCGCATTCGCTCTGGAGACGAATGGAAGACCGCATTCAACACTCGGGATGGGCACTACGAGTATTGTGTCATGCCCTTTGGTCTGTGTAATGCTCCGGCAGTCTTCCAAGAATTGGTGAACGATGTGTTCAGAGATCTCCTCTATGTCTGTGTCGTGGTGTATCTGGACGACATCCTGGTCTTCTCTCCGGACCTACAGACCCACAGAGAGAACGTGCAGCTAGTTCTCCAGAGGCTTAGAGAGAACCGTCTGTACGCCAAGTACGAGAAGTGCGTCTTTGAAAAGTCGTCCCTTCCCTTCCTGGGTTATGTAATCTCGGACACTGGCCTGCAGATGGACCCAGAGAAAGTGTCTGCCATCCTCAACTGGCCTCCTCCCTCCGGACTGAAGGCTATCCAACGCTTCCTTGGCTTTGCAAACTATTTATCGGCAATTCATCCCGCACTTCTCTGCCTTGACTAAGAAGGGAGCTAATCCTAAGGACTGGCCACCGGCGGCCGATGCCGCGTTCTGTTCCTTGAAAGAGGCATTTGCTTCTTCCCCGGTTCTCCATCACCCTGAATTGAACCGGCAGTTCACCTTAGAGGTGGATGCCTCCTCCTCAGGAGCCGGGGCAGTGTTGATGCAGAACTCCTCCTCCGGAAAGATGGTCACTTGCGGATTCTTCTCCAAGAGCTTCTCAGCACCCGAACGCAACTACACCATCGGGGATCGGGAGCTACTGGCCGTTAAGCTGGCCTTGGAGGAATGGCGCTACCTCTTGGAGGGAGCAGTATACCCTGTGATCATATACACGGACCACAAGAATCTGGAGTACCTGCGGTCAGCCCAAAGACTGAACCCGCGACAAGCCCGCTGATTTTGCTGGTTTTTTGCTCGATTTGATTTCCAACTCCATTTCCGGCCTGCGGATAAGAACGTGCGGGCAGACGCCTTGTCCAGGTCCTTCGTGCCCGTGGAGTTGGAGGAGGAGACGTTCCAGCCCATCATCAACCCCAGTAAAGTCATTCCGGTGGCTCCTGTTGCTCTGACTCAGATACCCCCTGGGAAAACCTATGTCTCAGATACTGACAGACAGAGAGTTCTGCAATGGGGCCATGCCTCGAAGATCGCCGGCCATACTGGTCAGAAGAAGACTTGGAGTACGATTGTCCGTCACTACTGGTGGCCGTCCCTCCGTACAGACGTCGCAACCTTCGTCTCAGCCTGTTCATCCTGTGCCCGGAACAAGACACCCAAGCACCTACCTTATGGACGTCTTCTGCCTCTGCCCATTCCTTCCGTTCCGTGGCAACATATTGCAATGGACTTCATTACGGACTTACCCTTATCCTCCGGACACACGGTCATATGGGTTGTCGTGGACCGTTTCTCAAAGATGGCTCACTTCGTTCCCATGGCCGGGCTGCCCTCTGCCCAGGAGCTAGCTGACTCCTTCATACAACACATATTCCGATTGCATGGCTTTCCCGCACACATCGTGTCCGACAGAGGAACTCAGTTTACCTCGCGCTTCTGGAGGGCTCTCTGCAAACATCTGGGAGTATCCTTGGACTTTTCTTTGGCCTACCATCCTCAGTCGAATGGCCAAGTGGAACGGGTCAATCAGATCCTGACCTCCTTCCTGCGCCACTACGTCAACATCCATCATGACGATTGGTCCACGCTCCTACGTTGGGCTGAATTCTCCCACAACCAACACATCAGCGAGTCCACCTCCAGCTCTCCCTTCCAGGTCGTTTACGGACTTCAGCCTTCTGTTCCGTTGCCAGTATCCTCGGCTTCCGATGTCCCCGCAGCAGATGCTCTGGTTCGGGACTTCTCAGCTATATGGAACTTTGTCAAGTCTTCCCTAGAACGTGCTTCTTTGCGGATGAAGAGACATGCGGACAAGAGGCGCCTGGATCCCCCGTGTTTCTCCCCAGGTGATCTGGTCTGGCTTGCATCCAAATATGTCCGATTGAAGTTACCATCGTACAAGTTGGGTCCTCGTTACATCGGGCCGTTTAAAGTCATCAGCAAGATCAATGCAGTCTCCTACAAGCTGCAGCTCCCGGCCACGATGCTGATACCCAACTCCTTCCATGTCTCCTTGCTCAAGCCTGTCGTCCTTGGTCCCTTCTCCGCTGCTGCCAGTCCTGCTCCTCCTCCTATCGCTGACGATGACATCTATGCGGTAAGGGATATCGTGGCCATGAAGACTGTACGAGGTTGGCAGTACTTCCTGGTGGACTGGGCGGGTTATGGTCCCGAGGACAGGTCCTGGGTAGAGATAAGTGAACCGGTCCCGGTTCGGCTCGAGGTCGGTTCGCCGAACGGAGGTCCTGTTCGAGTTCGGTTCGTCGAACGTTCGACGAACCGAACTCGAACCGCATAGGAAACAATGGCAGGCATTCACAAACACATAAAAACACATAGAAAACACCCTCAAAGGTGTCCAAAAGGTGACAAACAACTCACAACACAACACAAACACATGAGAAAGTGACAAGGACATACAGTTAGGTCCAGAAATATTTGGACAGTGACACAATTTTCGCGAGTTGGGCTCTGCATGCCACCACATTGGATTTGAAATGAAACCTCTACAACAGAATTCAAGTGCAGATTGTAACGTTTAATTTGAAGGTTTGAACAAAAATATCTGATAGAAATTGTAGGAATTGTACACATTTCTTTACAAACACTCCACATTTTAGGAGGTCAAAAGTAATTGGACAAATAAACCAAACCCAAACAAAATATTTTTATTTTCAATATTTTGTTGCGAATCCTTTGGAGGCAATCACTGCCTTAAGTCTGGAACCCATGGACATCACCAAACGCTGGGTTTCCTCCTTCTTAATGCTTTGCCAGGCCTTTACAGCCGCAGCCTTCAGGTCTTGCTTGTTTGTGGGTCTTTCCGTCTTAAGTCTGGATTTGAGCAAGTGAAATGCATGCTCAATTGGGTTAAGATCTGGTGATTGACTTGGCCATTGCAGAATGTTCCACTTTTTTGCACTCATGAATTCCTGGGTAGCTTTGGCTGTATGCTTGGGGTCATTGTCCATCTGTACTATGAAGCGCCGTCCGATCAACTTTGCGGCATTTGGCTGAATCTGGGCTGAAAGTATATCCCGGTACACTTCAGAATTCATCCGGCTACTCTTGTCTGCTGTTATGTCATCAATAAACACAAGTGACCCAGTGCCATTGAAAGCCATGCATGCCCATGCCATCACGTTGCCTCCACCATGTTTTACAGAGGATGTGGTGTGCCTTGGATCATGTGCCGTTCTCTTTCTTCTCCAAACTTTTTTCTTCCCATCATTCTGGTACAGGTTGATCTTGGTCTCATCTATCCATAGAATACTTTTCCAGAACTGAGCTGGCTTCATGAGGTGTTTTTCAGCAAATTTAACTCTGGCCTGTCTATTTTTGGAATTGATGAATGGTTTGCATCTAGATGTGAACCCTTTGTATTTACTTTCATGGAGTCTTCTCTTTACTGTTGACTTAGAGACAGATACACCTACTTCACTGAGAGTGTTGTGGACTTCAGTTGATGTTGTGAACGGGTTCTTCTTCACCAAAGAAAGTATGCGGCGATCATCCACCACTGTTGTCATCCGTGGACGCCCAGGCCTTTTTGAGTTCCCAAGCTCACCAGTCAATTCCTTTTTTCTCAGAATGTACCCGACTGTTGATTTTGCTACTCCAAGCATGTCTGCTATCTCTCTGATGGATTTGTTCTTTTTTTTCAGCCTCAGGATGTTCTGCTTCACCTCAATTGAGAGTTCTTTAGACCGCATGTTGTCTGGTCACAGCAACAGCTTCCAAATGCAAAACCACACACCTGTAATCAACCCCAGACATTTTAACTACTTCATTGATTACAGGTTAACGAGGGAGACGCCTTCAGAGTTAATTGCAGCCCTTAGAGTCCCTTGTCCAATTACTTTTGCTCCCTTGATAAAGAGGAGGCTATGCATTACAAAGCTATGATTCCTAAACCCTTTCTCCGATTTGGATGTGAAAACTCTCATATTGCAGCTGGGAGTGTGCACTTTCAGCCCATATTATATATATAATTGTATTTCTGAACATGTTTTGTAAACAGCTAAAATAACAAAACTTGTGTCACTGTCCAAATATTTCTGGACCTAACTGTATACTCATGTGAAAACAAAAGAGCAGGACAAGGAAAAAGAGGAGGAGACACAGATATAGGCATGGCACGTCCTTCTAAAATCATGTAAAACACCGCAAGGTGACTCCAAGCGGAGTCTTCCTTTTTTCCAAAAATTGGGCCACACACACACCCACCCCTTCAGTGGCAGCAGTTGTGCCCCAGTTGTACAATTCACAGCTAGGTTTGCATCAAGCACATTCAAAAATATGCTATTCTTAACCGTCCCCAGGATGACACTGGGGTAGGTAGCAAAGTCTGTGCTGAAACATGACTTCTTCATCTTGGCTTCTTTTAAAAACAATGTAAGTAAGGGTTACTCCAAGCGGAGTCTTCCTTTTTTCAAAAAATTGGGCCCCACACACACCCACCCCTTCAGTGGCAGCAGTTGTGCCCCAGTTGTACACTTCACAGCTAGATTTGCATCAAGCACATTCAAAAATACGCCATAATTAACCGTCCCCAGGATGACACCAGGGTAGGTAGCAAAGTCTTTCCTGATCCCAGCTCTGTTCATCTTGGCTTCTTTTAAAAACAATGTAAGCAAGGGTTACTCCAAGCGGAGTCTTCCTTTTTTCCAAAAATTGGGCCCCACACACACCCACCCCTTCAGTGGCAGCAGTTGTGCCCCAGTTGTACACTTCACAGCTAGATTTGCATCAAGCACATTCAAAAATACGCCATAATTAACCGTCCCCAGGATGACACCAGGGTAGGTAGCAAAGTCTTTCCTGATCCCAGCTCTGTTCATCTTGGCTTCTTTTAAAAACAATGTAAGTAAGGGTTACTCCAAGCGGAGTCTTCCTTTTTTCAAAAAATTGGGCCCCACACACACCCACCCCTTCAGTGGCAGCAGTTGTGCCCCAGTTGTACACTTCACAGCTAGATTTGCATCAAGCACATTCAAAAATACGCCATAATTAACCATCCCCAGGATGACACCAGGGTAGGTAGCAAAGTCTTTCCTGATCCCAGCTCTGTTCATCTTGGCTTCTTTTAAAAACAATGTAAGCAAGGGTTACTCCAAGCGGAGTCTTCCTTTTTTCCAAAAATTGGGCCCCACACACACCCACCCCTTCAGTGGCAGCAGTTGTGCCCCAGTTGTACACTTCACAGCTAGATTTGCATCAAGCACATTCAAAAATACGCCATAATTAACCGTCCCCAGGATGACACCAGGGTAGGTAGCAAAGTCTTTCCTGATCCCAGCTCTGTTCATCTTGGCTTCTTTTAAAAACAATGTAAGCAAGAGTTACTCCAAGCGGAGTCTTCCTTTTTTCCAAAAATTGGGCCCCACACACACCCACCCCTTCAGTGGCAGCAGTTGTGCCCCAGTTGTACACTTCACAGCTAGATTTGCATCAAGCACATTCAAAAATACGCCATAATTAACCGTCCCCAGGATGACACCAGGGTAGGTAGCAAAGTCTTTCCTGATCCCAGCTCTGTTCATCTTGGCTTCTGTTAAAAACAATGTAAGCAAGGGTTACTCCAAGCGGAGTCTTCCTTTTTTCCAAAAATTGGGCCCCACACACACCCACCCCTTCAGTGGCAGCAGTTGTGCCCCAGTTGTACACTTCACAGCTAGATTTGCATCAAGCACATTCAAAAATACGCCATAATTAACCGTCCCCAGGATGACACCAGGGTAGGTAGCAAAGTCTTTCCTGATCCCAGCTCTGTTCATCTTGGCTTCTTTTAAAAACAATGTAAGCAAGGGTTACTCCAAGCGGAGTCTTCCTTTTTTCCAAAAATTGGGCCCCACACACACCCACCCCTTCAGTGGCAGCAGTTGTGCCCCAGTTCTACACTTCACAGCTAGATTTGCATCAAGCACATTCAAAAATACGCCATAATTAATCGTCCCCAGGTTGACACCAGGGTAGGTAGCAAAGTCTTTCCTGATCCCAGCTCTGTTCATCTTGGCTTCTTTTAAAAACAATGTAAGCAAGGGTTACTCCAAGCGAAGTCTCCCTTTTTTCAAAAAATTGGGCCCCACACACACCCACCCCTTCTGTGGCAGCAGTTGTGCCTTAGTTGCAAACAGGATGTTTTGATTTGCATCAAGCACATTCCAAATCCACAAGCATTTACTCTCCCCAGGATGACACAGGGGTAGTAAATTCCTTCTGGATCCATGACTTGTTCATTTTGATGAACGTCAGTCTGTCCACATTGTCACTGGACAGACGCGTGCGCTTATCTGTCAGCACACACCCAGCTGCACTGAAGACACGTTCAGAGACAACGCTGGCAGCTGGACACGACAAGATCTCCAAGGCGTAAGTGGAGAGCTCTGGCCATTTTTCTAGATTTGAAGCCCAAAAGGAGCAAGGCTCCATTTGCAAAGTCATGGCATCGATGTTCATTTGGAGATACTCCTGTATCATCCTCTCCAGCCGTTGACTATGTGTCAGACTTGTTGTCTCTGGTGGCCTTGCAAAAGAGGGTCTAAAAAAATTATGAAAAGATTCCATAAAATTGCTGTTACCAGCACCAGATACGGTCCTACTGTTGAAGATGACGAGACCGTCCCATGTTTGTCAAGTTACAACTGGGAGATTCACTCCCTGCACCTGCACGGTTGTTTGGTGGAAAAGCCGAGCTAAGATCGAGTAACAGCTTCTGCTGATACTCCTGCATACGTGCGTCCATTTCTATGGCTGGAATTATGTCACAAAATTTGGACTTGTACCGGGGATCTAATAGTGTGGCAAGCCAGTAGTCATCATCACTTCTAATTTTGACAATACGAGGGTCATGTTGGAGGTAGTGCAACAAGAAGGCACTCATGTGTCTTGCGAAGCCATGCGGACCAAGTCCACGCTGTGTTTGTGGCATAGAGGTGCTAACCGTTCTTTCTTCCTCTGACATCTCCCCCCAACCTCTTTCAACTGAAATTTGACCAAGGTCTCCCTCATCTGCTGAGTCTTCCATGTCCATGGACAGTTTGTCCTCCATTTCTTCATGTTCTCCTGCACCTTCCTCAACATCTCGCCTGCTACCATGCGCCCTTGTTGATCCCTGTCCCCCATGGTCCCATGCCTGGCGCCTTGGTGATGATGAACGTCTGGACCTTGGTGATGTTGTTGTGTCTTGCGCATATGAATCCTCCTGTAGTTCATCCCCTTCCTGTTGTCCCACCCCCTGACTTCGAATAGTGTTTAGCGTGTGCTCCAGCATGTAAATGACTGGAATCGTCATGCTGATAATGACATTGTCAGCGCTAAACATATTCGTCGCCATGTCGAAACTGTGCAGAAGGGTGCATAGGTCCTTGATCTGAGACCACTCCATCAGGGTGATCTAACCCACCTCTGCATCTCGTTGGCCCAGGCTATATGTCATGACGTATTGCACCAGGGCTCGGCGGTGCTGCCACAGTCGCTGTAACATGTGGAGAGTTGAATTCCAGCGTGTCGCCACATCGCATTTCAGGCGATGAACCGGCAGGCCGAAAGACTTCTGGAGCGATGCACGTCGCTCAGCTGCGGCGCTTGAACGGCGGAAGTGAGCAGACAGTTTTCGTGCCCTGTTCAAAAGGCCATCTAGGCCGGGATAGTGTGTTAAAAATTGCTGGACAACAAGGTTCAACACGTGAGCCATACAAGGTACGCGTGTCACCTTGCCCAGGCGAAGGGCCGCACCCAGGTTTGCAGCATTGTTGCACACGGCCTTACCAGGCTGCAGGTTGAGTGGAGACAACCATTTATTAAACTCGGACCGCAGAGCTGACCACAACTCCTCAGCTGTGTGACTCTTATGCCCAAGACATGTCAAGCTAAAGACCGCCTGATGCCGTTGCGCTCTGCTGCCAGCATAGTAATGAGGGGTGCGTGATTCCTTCTGCGCAGTGAGAACGCTGGTGGCCTGACCAGGCAGGCTTGGGGCGGAGGTGGAGGACCCAGATGAGGTGGAGGATGCAGAAGCAGTGGCGGAACTTGGACAGACAGAGGATTGACACACAAGTCGTGGGGACGGCAAGACTTGTGCAGCAGACCCTTCACCATCTATCACCATAGTTACCCAGTGCCCAGTCAGCGACATGTAACGTCCCTGTCCATGCTTACTGGTCCAAGTATCGGTGGTGAAATGCACCCGTTCACACACAGAGTTTCTCAAGGAAGCGGTGATGTTGTGTGCGACAAGATGGTGTAGCGCGGGCACACCTTTCTTAGAGAAGTAGTGGCGACTAGGCATCTGGTACTGGGGCACAGCGACAGACATAAGGTCTCTAAAATCCTGTGTGTCCACTAGGTGGAAAGGCAGCATTTCGGTAGCCAACAGCTTACAGAGGGATAGAGTCAACCTCTTAGCTTTGTCATGGGTCGCAGGAAGTGGCCTTTTATTTGACCACATCTGAGGGACAGAGATCTGGCTGCTGTGTGTAGACGGTGTTGAGTAGGGTGTCCCTGGAAAAATGCAGGTTTGTGAGGAAAGTGCAGGCGGAGACATGATGTTGCCTTCATCCAACGTTGGTGCTATCGATGTCTGAGAGAGCTGTACACACTCACTTGTTTCCCCTTCCAAACCAACTGACGACCTACCAAGCAAACTGCCTGTTGCGGTTACAGTGGTGGAAGTTGTGGGTGGAAAAACAGGTGTGACAGCTGTCCCCACAGTCCTAGAAGATGAAGAGCGCGCGGATGCACTGGAAGGGGCAGGCGGTGGATGGTTCGCTCCGCTAGGCCGCATTGCAGCACAGTGAGCTTCCCTCCGGGACATATGATATTTATTCATGTGACGATTCATGGAAGAAGTTGTCAAACTGCTGAGGTTTTGACCTCTACTAAGAGAACCATGGCAAATTTTACAGATCACATAATTTGGGCGATCTTTTTCTATGTCAAAAAAGGACCAGGCTAGGCAAGGCTTAGAGGCCATGCGACCTGTTGATCCACCCCGAATAATGCTCAGAGGCAGAGTGGTGGCTGAGGATGCAGTTGTAGACGTGCTACCAGTACTCCGACTGTGTCCAGGAAGGCGCAAGGTAACTTCGTCATCAGGTGCATCCTCCTCCACCACCTCTGTTGACCTCCTCGAGTGCCTGACTGTGGGTTGACAGTAGGTGGGATCTAGAACTTCATCATCAATTGTTGTGTTTGCACTCCCCTCCCCCTCAGACCGAGCCTCTTCTTGCCCTGACCGAATATTTAAGTTGTCATCCCAATCGGGTATCTGCGTCTCATCTTCATCAGTATGTTCCTCATTGTCTATAACCACAGGTGTTACAGTTTGTGACAAAGGGTCAACATTATGCTCAGAAACTTGGTCCTCACGGCCTGAATCAGAGTCACAAAGGTTCTGGGCATCACTGCAGACCATTTCCTGTTCTGTACTCAATCTAGCTTGGGAGCAGACCTCTGATTCCCAGGCTATAGTGTGACTGAACAGCTCTGCAGACTCAGCCATCTCAGTTCCACCATACTGTGCAGGGCTGATGGAGACTTCAGAGCTGGGAGAAAGCAAGTTTGATTGGGATGACAACTCAGAGGACTGGTGTTTTTTGGATGCGGTACTTGAAGTGGCTGAGAGGGCACTTGTTGGACCACTTGAGATCCATTCAAGCATTTTCCTTTTTTGGCCATCATCTACTTTTGTTCCTGTTGTTCGTGTCCGTAAAAAAAGGGAGCACATCGGATTGTCCACGGTAAGTAGTAGACATCTTACTTTTGCTGGTAGATGGTCTCTC
Organism: Anomaloglossus baeobatrachus; assembly: GCF_048569485.1. NCBI lineage: Eukaryota > Metazoa > Chordata > Amphibia > Anura > Aromobatidae > Anomaloglossus > Anomaloglossus baeobatrachus. The sequence continues at coordinate 166,570,852 of NC_134356.1, forward strand.
TTCAGCAGATGATAATGGAGCTTTGCCACCTTCCCCACGGACAAACCCTTTTTTTCCTTTTCCACCACGCCTCTTCCCCTTTCCACCAGCATCTGTCATTTTGCCACTCATGTTGATTGCGACAAGATTGTGCACTGAAAATGTGGTAGTAAAAATTGAGAGGTGGTGTAGATTGCAGCGGTGGTCTAGCTTTATTAACAGCAGAATAATAAAGAATAAATATCCCTGACAATGCAACTACGGCCCTTAAACTGGCAGCATCAATTGCTAGTATAATGGCTTAGTTATAATGAGTTGGAGTGTGCAATGCAGGAAGAGGTGCTGCAAATATCTTTGCACTAGTGGGACTAGACAAAAGTCCAATAGCCACGTTTAGGATGCCACTAGGTACACTGAGTGTTTGCTAGTATAATGGCTTAGTTATAATGAGTTGGAGTGTGCAATGCAGGCAGAGGTGCTGCAAATATCTTTGCACTAGTGGGACTAGACAAAAGTCCAATAGCCACGTTTAGGATGCCACTAGGTACACTGAGTGTTTGCTAGTATAATGGCTTAGTTATAATGAGTTGGAGTGTGCAATGCAGGCAGAGGTGCTGCAAATATCTTTGCACTGGTGGGACTATAGCAAAGTCCAATAGCCACGTTTAGGATGCCACTAGGTACACTGAGTGTTTGCTAGTATAATGGCTTAGTTATAATGAGTTGGAGTGTGCAATGCAGGAAGAGGTGCTGCAAATATCTTTGCACTAGTGGGACTAGACAAAAGTCCAATAGCCACGTTTAGGATGCCACTAGGTACACTGAGTGTTTGCTAGTATAATGGCTTAGTAACAATGAGTTTGAGTGTTCAATGCAGGCAGAGGTGCTGCAAATGTCTTTGCACTAGTGGGACTATAGCAAAGTCCAATAGCCACGTTTAGGATGCCACTAGGTACGCTGAGTGTTTGCTAGTATAATGGTTTAGTTATAATGAGTTGGAGTGTGCAATGCAGGCAGAGGTGCTGCAAATATCTTTGCACTAGTGGGACTAGACAAAAGTCCAATAGCCACGTTTAGAATGCCACTAGGTACACTGAGTGTTTGCTAGTATAATGGCTTAGTAACAATAAGTTTGAGTGTGCAATGCAGGCAGACGTGCTGCAAATATCTTTGCACTAGTGGGACTAGACAAAAGTCCAATAGCCACATTTAGGATGCCACTAGGTACACTGAGTGTTTGCTAGTATAATGGCTTAGTTATAATGAGTTGGAGTGTGCAATGCAGGCAGAGGTGCTGCAAATATCTTTGCACTAGTGGGACTATAGCAAAGTCCAATAGCCACGTTTAGGATGCCACTAGGTACACTGAGTGTTTGCTAGTATAATGGCTTAGTTATAATGAGTTGGAGTGTGCAATGCAGGCAGAGGTGCTGCAAATATCTTTGCACTAGGGAGACTATAGCAAAGTCCAATAGCCACGTTTAGGATGCCACTAGGTACACTGAGTGTTTGCTAGTATAATGGCTTAGTTATAATGAGTTGGAGTGTGCAGAGGACAGGAGGGTACAGTGCCAGGATTGTGGGGCTCTGGGTAAAGGAATGGAAGCCTGCCTTTCTATTCCCTCCTAATGGGGAAATGCAGCGACGAAATCCCTTACCTTAGCTACACAGACGCTGTCTCTGTTTTCAGGACCTGTCACCTATGGCTCTGACCCTGCCAGTACGAGCCCTTAAAAGGACTGATAGAAAGTGCTCTCCCTAAGCTGTCCAGCGCTGTGGATGGAGCGCATACAGCTGTATCGGCGATAGGATTTAGGACGGAGCTGCGCCAGTGATGTCTGACACCAAGGACGCAGAAGGCGTGCTGGAGGAAAATGTCCGCTTTTATAATGCAGGGACATGTGACATGGACATCCTATCACACATGCCGTTGCTTCTCTGGCTAAAAGTCCACTTAGCTGTGTGTGTCTGGGATTGGCTGACATAATGGCCCTCCCCACTACACGCGCGCGCTTAGGGAAGGAAGACAAGGAAAAAAAAAAAAATGGCGATCGCCATTATACAAACAGGAGTGATCTGAAGGCGCTGTTCACGCACACTATACACTGAATTTTCATAATAGTGTGAGTCACAGAGTGACTTACACTATTACAGCGGAAAGCCAGCTAGGAATTAGCTGTTTTTTTGCTGCTAGAACCGTTCTCGAACGTTTCTAGAACTATCGAGCTTTTGCAAAAAGCTCGAGTTCTAGTTCGATCTAGAACAGGCCCCAAAATCACTCGAGCCTAGAACTGGAGAACCTCGAACCTCGAACCGCGCTCAACTCTAGTCCTGGGAGCCCCGGGAGAATGTTGGCACTCCCCTGATTCGTGCTTTCCTGTCCCGGTTGCGGGGAGGGGGGCGTGGGGGAGGGGGTACTGTCACGCTTCCCGGTCCCCGTGCCCCGCTCTCCGGTCCCCGTGGCCCGCTCCCCGCTTCCCGGCAGCGTCCCCGACTCACCACTCCAGTCCCGGCCTCCTCTTCCTCGCCTGCGCCCTCCATGCGTTCAGCTCCCCGCTCCCGGCGCTCCTCAGCGACGTGGGACACCCGGCCGGGCACCCCTGCTTCCTCTGCACCGCTCCCTGGACTGGCTTCTGGCACACGGGCCTCACGCATGCGCATTAGGGCGCACGCGCGGTCATTGACCCTTTCTTAAAGGGCCAGCACCTTGAAACAGGAAATTGCATTGGCAGGTACAGGGTATATTAGGATTCTCTTTCCTGGTGGGCGGGGCCTGTTCTACGTGTTTGTTAGACTAGGAGTTCAGGTCCCCGTATTGCTTTGCTCTGTATTAACCCTGTCCTGTCTCGTAGAGCCTGTCCTGCCACGCCAGCCGCTCCGAACCACGTCCATTCCAGCACCCTGACGGTAACTTCGGCGGATGTTCCACCACCTCTGCAGCTCCGCCAGTCTCCAGTCCTTGGCTCCGTTGGGTGACCCGTCCCATCGCTCAGCAGGTTCCGGATCCCGCCTGGCCCTTCAACCCGGCCTTGGACCCTGAGCCTCGTCACCCGGACTACCGTCCAGAACTCCGTGTGTTCAGCAACATCCACCTTTCCAGCTCCCCTACGGACTGTCTGGCTACCAATAGTGCTTCGGCTGCCGTGCATCAAGATCCTCTGGCGGGGTGACCGGCCTGGCTGCCTCCTCAAGGGAAACCGGTGTACGGTCCAGAGTTTCTACCACCCAGACGTAACACTGACATACATATTCATGCTGCGCCGCGCTGAACGCTATGGGTGCCGCCATTTTATATTCCTTGCGCATGCTCACTGCACCGCAATCAACAGGAAGGATCACATGGTCGGACCTAGCGTCCACACCACGTGAATCAAAGGAACGCCCCTTAGGGGTACTTTGCACGCTGCGACATCGCAAGCTGATGCTGCGATGCCGAGCGCGATAGTCCCCGCCCCCGTCACAGCTGCGATATCCTTGTGATAGCTGCCGTAGCGAACATTATCGCTACGGCAGCTTCACATGGACTCACCTGTCCTGCGACGTCTCTCTGGCCGGCGACCCGCCTCCTTATAAAGGGGGCGGGTCATGTGGCGTCACTGCGATGTCACACGGCAGGCGGCCAATAGGAGCGGAGGGGAGGAGATGAGCGGGATGTAAACATCCCGCCCACCTCCTTCCTTCCGCATATCCTATGGGAGCCGCGGTGACGCCGGTAGGAGATGTTCCTCGCTCTTGCGGCTTCATACACAGCGATGTGTGCTGCCGCAGGAGTGAGGAACAACATCAGACCGTCATGTCAGCGTAATTATGGATTACGCTGATGCTATACCGATGATACGATTATGACGCTTTTGCACTTGTTAATCGTATCATCTAGGCTTTACACACTACGATGTCGCCTGCGATGCCGGAAGTGCGTCACTTTCAATTTGATCCCACCGACATCGCACCTGCGATGTTGTAGTGTGCAAAGTGCCCCTTAGAAATAAGGAAGTGTGTGGAACGCACGCTGTGCGCTCCACACATTCAATCCATCCTCTCCAGCAGCGCTGTGCGCCCTGCGCAGACCTCCTCAATCAAGCCTAGAAATATCAGCGCTGGAAATCCTTCCATATCGTTTTCAGGCAGCAATAATCCAAGTCACAGACTCCCTGCCTGTTTGCTGTGAAATATAACCATCTCATTTCTACAGCAATAGTATCAATTTAAATGGTGGCATATTCTTTTCAATACATTTATCACTTATATAGCCAGCACATTGTGTTTTCTAAATAGCCTTCCTCTTATTATTTATTTATATACCCTGACACAGAATCTGACATATACCATTCTTATTGGGACTAGATGTTATTGGATATTACACTATCATAACGATGTTAATGTGGATATTTATTAAATAATAAAAATAAAATATTGAGGAGGTCTGCGCAGGGCGCACAGCGCTGCTGGAGAGGATGGATTGAATGTGTGGAGCGCACAGCGTGCGTTCCACACACTTCCTTGTTTCTAAGGGGCGTTCCTTTGATTCACGTGGTGTGGACGCTAGGTCCGACCATGTGATCCTTCCTGTTGATTGCGATGCAGTGAGCATGCGCAAGGAATATAAAATGGCGGCGCCCATAGCGTTCAGCATGGGGCAGCATGAATATGTATGTCAGCGGACACGTTAAGGTAAGTTGCAAATTTACTCTAATATGGTGGGCCAGGATATGGTCTTCTGGAGAAAGAATTACTAAAGTCCTGCTGTTTTAATTACAGTCCGATGTGGGCATTAACTTATGTTAAAAAAGCCATTATATGGAATTGAATGAGATGATGATGATATGATATAGAAGAAATGACATATGTATGAATAAGTGGTTGTGTGTATCACCAATTTTTCCTCATATGATTGATAAATCTCTGAGACAGATTGTGGAGGGCGGTTCCCTGGAATAACTGTCTTTTGAGAAAAATAAGGTATAGCGGCTAAGTGCCGGACCTAGTGAGGAAGTGTTTTTTGTGCGTCGTACTTGATTTTCTGGTCCGTTTGATCCTGGTGACCTAAAATCAGGGATCACCTTTTATATTCACGTTTTTATTGATTATAGATCATTTTAATAGGCACCATTAAAAGTTATATTTAAAAAAAAAAAATATTTTCATGCTGTAACATGAAAGATTAAGCAACTGACAGACTCTATGTATGGTAGGCTGTTGAGTGTCATCATGAAGAAAGGTGGCTATATTAGTCACTAATTTTTTGGGTTATGTTTTTGCATGTCAGAAATGTTTATTTCTAAATTTTGTGCAGTTACATTGGTTTACCTGGTGAAAATAAACGAGTGAGATGGAAATATATTTGGTTTTTATTAAGTTGCCTAATAATTCTGCACAGTAATAGTTACCTGCACAAACAGAGATCCTCCAAAGATAGCCAAATCTAAAAAAAAACCCAATTCAACTTCCAAAAATATTAAGCTTTGATATTTATGAGTCTTTTGGGGTTGATTGAGAACATAGTTGTTGATCAATAATAAAAAATCCACTAAAATACAACTTGCCTAATAATTCTGCACACATTGTAGTTGTTAAATTCCGTTTTTTTAAGTAGTGACCAATATTGTAGGTTTTCTCTTTAAGACGCTCCTGTTGCTTACTCTACATAGAAATTATTTGTGCATTAAGCTTGTGTCTTAAAACCTTATATGAACATCATAGATCCATTCTTTTGGGTGATTCAAGTAGTAAAGCAGGTTTGGGCTTCATTTCTTGTCGTTTTTGATGGCCAGGGTTGCATCAGGATGTGGTTGATTTTGTGTCCACCTGCAATATTTGTGCACATTCTACGACTCCGCAAACTCATCCATCTGAGTCTCTCATACTCTCTGAAACACATAGCTGATAAAAAACCTTTGTCAGGTATGGACATGTGTGTGTGAATAACTGAGTGGTTATCTACCAGATTATTAGGTTAAAAGTTGCTTCTTGGGTTCTAGGTTTGTTGGTAGTTACAAAGTTATTGCCGTCGTTAACTCTGTGGCTTTTCACATTGAGTTACCTTAAGCACTTACTGTACAATCCATAATGTATTCCATAGGTCATTGCTCAAGAACTGTGTTGCAACCTCTGAACTGTCACCTTTTCCACCACCTCTAGTGATTGTAGACTGTCACGTAGAATTTCAGATTAGGATTGATGATTCCTATTTTGTTCGCAGCTCTCTCCAATACTTGGTACACTGGAAGGGTTATGGTCCAGAACAAAGGATGTGAGTACCAGCATCAGAAATTAATGCCAGTAGATTGGTACATTACTTCCACGTGTCTCCTCTAGACAACTAGCCCTGAGGGTACAGAATGGGAGTACTGTGACAAGTTTGTGTCTTAAAACCTTATGTGAACATCATAGATCCCTTCTTTCAGGTCATTCAAGTTATAAAACAGCTTTTGACTGCCTTTCTCGTCGTTTTTGGTGGCCAGGGTTGCATCAGGATGTGGTTGATTCTGTGTCCACCTGCAATATTTGTGCACATTCTACGACTCTGAAAACTCATTTATCTGAGTCTGTCATACCTTTGAAACACATGGCTGATAAAAAAAATGCTTGCCAGATCTGAACATGTGTGTGAATGACTGAGTGGTTATCTACAAGATTATTAGGTTAAAAGTTGCTTCTTGGAAACTAGGTTCTAGGTTTGTTAGTCGTTACAAAGTTATCGCTCTCATTAACTCTGTGGGTTTTCCCATTGAGTTACATTAGCACTTAAAATACACAATATTCTATAGGTCAGTGCTCAAGAAATATGTTGCAACCTCTGAGCCATCACCTTTACCGCCGCCTCTAGTGAAAGTTCCATTTGAAGCTTGCAAGTGTAGCAGATAACTGACGTGTTGAGGCAGCAAATTCCAGAAGACAGGGGATGCTCGGGAGAAGTCTTGGAGGCAGTTGCATGAGGAGCGAATGAGGAAGGAGGAGAGAAGGAGGTCTTGGGAGGACCAGAGGTTACGTGTTGGAGTGTAGCGGGAGATTAGTTTGGAGATATATGGAGGAGACAGATTATGGACGGCTTTGTAGGTCAATGTTAGCAGTTTGAATTGAATACAGTGAAGAATTGGGAGCCAATGGAGGGATTTGCAGAGGGGAGAAGGGGGGTAGCAGTGAGGAGTAAGGGGGATCAGTCGAGCAGCAGAATTAAGGATGGACTGGAGAGGTGCGAGATGGTTAGCAGGGAGGTCACAGAGGAGGGTGTTGCAGTAATGAAGGCGAGAGATTATGATGGTATGCACTAGGGTGACCGCAAAAAATCGATGTCGGAATTTTGTCCGTCTGGACCCCACAAAACAATTCTCCTTTCCAGATATTGAGATAGCCAACATTTGAGCTCGATCAAACGACGTTAACCTGTGCCGCTCGTCGCTCAAAGTTTGAAAAAATCCAAATTTTTGGCCAAAAAGCTGACATATGGAGCCATAACTCCAGAACGGTAAATAATAAAAACACGCTTAATATCTCAAAAGAAAGCTAATGTTGTTCTTCAAAATTTATATTTTATACATAATTGTTGTTATTTTAAGTCAAACTGAGTTACAACAGCTTTTAGCCCCAAGAACGTGACCTGGTACAGGAGCATACTTCGTATATTTTGTTATTAAGTGATACATTTTGGTTTTTTTGGTATATTTTTGAGTTTAAAGTAGAAATATAACAAAAAAACAAGTAATACTGATAAGTCTAATGACATTTTTTATTTGAAAATATAAAAATGATGTATATAATACATACAAAACAGACACAGAAAAGATACAGACGTAGTACCTACATGAGTTGATAATTTTACATAGTTATCTAATCTATTCTAGAGCTTTTGTTAAAGTAGTTTTTGAAACGTCAGAATATAATGCTCGTCATTTGCTTACAACTTGCAGGACATATTGCTTTTGTTCTTCATCTTTTGTCAGAAGGTCGTTAAAGTCGGTTATTAATTTATCACCACGCTCAGCCATATCATTAACTACTTTTAATATTTTGACAATTTTCAATCCTTCTTGGAAGTCATTATTTTGAGGCCAGGTGTTTGGATTTTGTCTTAGGAAATCTGTTTTTATATTAAATCGGTCAAAGAATGTAAATGTTTCTTTGGTAAGTAAATTTACCAATCCTCCAACTACCTCTTTTAATTTTTCTTTCCTAACTTTTGGATTTACAACCCTAGCGTGCTCTGATGGTTCATCTGTGCTACTGAGCAATTTATTAGCCATTAACGACTTTTCATCGTCTGTAATGGTGGGATCAAAAAACGATAATCCCACCAACTCTGCATTCAAATACCACAAATGGTTCGAAAATTTGGTCAGGGCTATTTCTGCAATGTCGTTGTCACATTCTTTATAGTCTAACAGACTATGCAAAATACCTAAATCTTGCTTTGGCGCAAGATGAGCTTTTGGAGCATTGAACCAAGCTTTACAATAAATTTTAACAAGGAAAACAGAAATGGCACGCACAGAACTTTCTTCTTCTTTAGACATCTTAAATTGATGACGAAAAATGAAAATTTTTAAGCAGTAAATAGCCTTTGCCATCCACCTAGCATGATGAGTGGCTCCTGGAGTTCTAAAACCCACAACATTGCCGTCTAGTGATCCAACAAATACGAGAACCAACTGCAACAGCTCCTTGTAGTCATCTCTGGGGTGGCTCTCAGTTAATTTGGTCTCGAATTCAGCAGTAACATTTGCAATTACTTCTGGAGTTAGCTGCTTTTGTATTAGATTGTCACTGATACCTGTGTCGTATTTTCCTATGTCTATCTGAAACTAAACTGAATAAATAAAAGGTTGGTTGTACGCTGAAGTAAAATCACCATCCCTAAAATAGAAATTACATGCACCCTGTGTGTAACATATAAATTTTGAAGAACAACATTAGCTTTCTTTTGAGATATTAAGCGTGTTTTTATTATTTACAGTTCTGGAGTTATGGCTCCATATGTCAGCTTTTTGGCCAAAAATTTGGATTTTTTTCAAACTTTGAGCAACGAACGGCACGGGTTAACGTCGTTTGATCGAGCTCAAATTTTGGCTATCTCAATATCTGGAAAGGGGAATCGTTTTGTGGGGTCCAGACGAACAAGATTCCGACATTTCCCTCCCCCCCTATGAGATCCAGTCACCCTAGTATGCACTAGCATTTTTGTAGATTGGGAATCGAGGAAAGGACGCAAATAATTTTTAGCTGAAGACAGCAAGAGGTGGCAAGGGATTTGATGTATGGTATGAAGGACAAGGCAGAGTCGAGGGTCATTCTGAGGCAGGGCACTTAGGGGACTGGAGAGAGCGTGATGTTATTTATATTAATAGATAGATCAGGTAGGTTGGTACATTCCTTGCATGTGACTCATCCAGACAAACAGCCATGAGGGTCCAGAGTCCCGTCATAAAAGGGGGGGTACTGTTATGAGTGTATCATGTCCACAGGTTACATCTTGTATCAGAGTGTATTTACTTTTATTTGATGCCTTTTGAGAAAGCTGATGCGAAGTGCGCGTCAAGGGTGATTCTTTGCACCTTAGGATATATTGCCCTCAGCACTTTATTAACAGCTTAACAATTGGTTTTATTTTTTCCCAGCTGCCTTACACCTTTACTGCAGTATCTACTTTGGTCCTTAGGTAATATTTGCTTTCCACTGGGCTTAAAATTTTGGTTACTTTCTCACACTTAGTTTTCTTTGATTGCTTTTTCTTCTTGAGAAAAGATCTATATTGTCCTCTTTGGACTAAACATAACAATTTCATTATGAATTGATAATTTAGTCCATGCTGCTTCCCTTATACATATAAAAATATGTTTTCACTCAGTTATTTATTTTTGATTCAATCTTAAAGGCAATGTGCAATATCCTTTCAGATTAAAAATATTTTTTGTTTTTGTTGGTCTTTACTTTACAACATTGCTTCTGACATTGCACCTTATTTCATGTTGCATTATTTCATACTGTCCTCTTCTTCTTATAAGATCTTATAGGGTATTCACAGAAAAAAGCCAACAAAAGGTCATAAAATATAATAAATTGTATTGATGTATTTAATAAAACCAAGAATTAAGGGCAAAAATAGAGATACTATGCAGAGATAAACATTAATGTCAACAATTACCTGAATACGAAGCACACCTCCCTCACCCCGACGTTTCAGAACTTCCTTTGTCAGAGAGTGTTCATCTCTCCATAGTTAGTACTAACATTTAAAATCTGTATACATGTAGCCCCACTCCAGTATCCTTACTAAGGATAGTAGGGACTATTGTATAAACCTGTTAGTTAGTCCTGCCTATCAGCCATTGATATATCAACATTGGTTTTGCTTGACTTTGTGGACTCCATAGACATGAGTGCAGCTGGAATGCAAATGACACATATTCCTTGATATATCCAGCTTTACGATGGGTGTTATTTTCAAGGTAGCAGTTATATGATCCTGATAGTTAGTTAGGGTTTGTTTTAACCCTATTTATAAAAGTGCAATTGAAATGCAATAAGTACATATTCACTTTATATGTATAGATATATTTAAGATAATTACAAAAAGATTTGTTCTATTTCTGTGTCTATTGATTTTTGCATCCCTGCACTTTATATTTATATTGTTCTCTAACTATCCATCATCTGGATTCTATTCTAACTATTACATGACCAGATATTGAATTTATGAGAGAACATCTAGATATTTGTTGTCACAAAAAATATTTCTTCATTATTTTTTTGTAAAAAAAACTATTTGGGGGATCTTTTTTTGCATGGATTTTGCTGTATATTAATTATGTACAACCTATATTGAGAATGTGAAGCCCCTCACCTGCAGGTCACCTCAGGATCTTCACGTGCTGGGAATCTTCCGGCAACAGGTATGTTAGGTTAACTTTAATAGGAATCGTGAGGCCACTCTTGGTTTTGCGATCAGTGGGTGACCGCCACTGCAGTTTAACGAGCGTCTGGGGCTGTTGGTGTCTGAGGGTGTTATGGCCTCCCGAGAGTGAGGCTGGCCACATGGGCTCGGATGTATGTGCGTAGTACCACAGGTCGCAGAAGAACTCACACACAGTTCAGAAATGTCTTTCAGGATTTTTACTCACTTTTTGCTGGTAGAGTGAGGCAACCCGGGCGATGCTATGATGAACCAGGTGGAACCGGGTATCCCTCAGGCTGATATAGGGGTGACTGCTGACTCGCCTTCCTAGCACCTTTGTTTCGGACTACCCCTGACTTGAAGTATATCATGGGATGCGTCCAGGGAAGTCGCTGCTGCCTTCCTCCTCTTTCTGACCCGTTTGCTGACAGCGTGGACCAAGGATAAGATGGCTCCAGGCTCGATCCTCCTTATGGGCCCACTCATTGCTGTTGATACTGCGGGTTCTGTGTTGGTTGGCGTGGAACCTCTAGTCCCACCGCCTGCAGGATTTAGCAGACCAATAAATGAATGTCTGGCTCTAGGGACCTGTACCCCGTGTGTGCATTCATTACCAGGAGTCCCCGTACTCGACTTCTTACTGCTCTCCTTCTTCGGGTGTCTTTCAGTCTGACTTGGTGGTAATGTTCTCCCCCGCCAGCAGCCAATACAGGTGCAGGGTCTGGCCAGTGTCCGGCTCTTCAGCTCTACACTTCAGACACGGCTGCTCCACTCCTTCTTCTCTGACTGCCACTGCACACTCCCTGTCTCCAGTCCCACTACCCACCACTAGCTGGGATGCGATGGCTACACCCCCTTTCTGGGTCTGCCTAGGGGTCCCCTCTAAGCTGTGTGTGTATCCTGGGTACTTCGAGTCTGTGCGTACACACCCTAGTCAGCCTTTGGGATTACCTGTTTGTATTGACCCAGCATGGGCGCAGTACTCAGTGGTGCCTGGCCAGGTCAAGGGCGGCACATTCCCTCTTAGTTATCAACAGCACGTCCTCGGGCTGTAAAGACAAGAACATTTTAAAGTGCAAACTTTTCACATAAAAACATCATAAAACATCATAAAACATTCAAAACATTATACCAGGTACCATTTTTTACCACCCACCAACCACAAGTCCATTACCCACCCAAAACCCTCTCATCTTCTTTTCCTTGGGATGGTGGTAAAAAGGTAAGCCCCATAAACAGGCGTACCCGCTTCCGAGTGGTGGAGAGCCAGGCCCCATAAACAGGCGTGCTGCCTTGTCGTAGGTGAGCCAAGCCTCATAAACAGGCGTGCTCTTGGCCTTTGGACAGCAAGCGCCATCACAGTCGTGCTTCCTGGTGGTGCAGAGCCAGGCGTGCTCTGGTGTTGGTACCTGTAACGCCTGCCTGGATCCACAGACTCAGATGGGCTGTAAAGGGGAGGCTAGAGGGAAGCCACTCACCAAGCAGGACCCCCAGAACACTGAAACTCTTTAACCCCTATACAGGGATTTGGAATTACACAGGGCCCTGGAGATCACTACCTGTGGAAGGCTGCAGTCCGATGAGAGTAGTAGTCAGGCAGGGTCAAACCAGGAATTGCAGAAAAGGGACAGAATCGGCAGGCAATGACGTAGTCAACAAACGTAGCAGAGGTCAAATCCGGATCGGGCAGCGAGGTACAAAAAAAGTAGGCAGGAGGGTAGTCAGAAAACACGCAGAAGTCAACACACAGGAATCACCAAACAGAATAGGACGTAACAGGAGCCAGGAAAATCAGAACTATCTCTGGCAGTGGTCATGTGACAGGAGGGGGAATAAGAAGGGTGTGGTGTCTTCCCATTGGCTGTAGCTGAACGCTGGCAACTTCAGCTGGAAGACACATGCCACCCACAGTCAGCCAGCGGTACTGCAGATCCCAAGCTAACCCAGCCCAGTGGATGACCGGAGCCTGCGCCCACCGGTGCCGCTGGCATCGACTCCTCTCCCATCACCAGCACCATCCACGGCAGGAACACGGCGTCGCCTGGTGATCGGAGCAGAAGTCGCTGGAGCAGACTCCGGCGGTGACGTAACAGTACCGCTGAGGTAAAACTTTATACACTGGGAGAGTTTGTGGCTATAGCCAGTTCATAGCCTTATGGTCCGTATTTTCAAAGTGCACAAAACCAGGTGCTTAAAAGAATTTTTCAAAAGGTTCTCACAACAGTACTTGTGGGCACATTATCTTGAACTTTAAACGTTGCTTAACTGGTAACAAACATTTGCTGTACTTTTCTTTACTTTTCTTTTACTCTGACTCCTCAGCTACAAGGACCTCTTCTTCTGGTGAATCTGGATCCAATGTTGCATCTGTTGTAGTATCTTCCTTGGCACTTTGTACTGTCTCTTGGGCTGTATCATGTTCTTTGTCTTGTAGGTCTTTAGCTTGTACTGCTTTAGCTTGTACTTCTTTAGCTTGTGCTTCTTTAGCTTGTACTTCTTTTGGTGGCGGTAGCTTTGGGGACTCGGCAACAGCAGTAGGGGTGAAGCTTGGTCTTGCCACGGTGCTCTTTGGGCACTGCATTACATCAAATACATACCAGCCTCTCTCACCCTGGTGTCTGGTGTATTCCACGAGGTCTCCCATATACAGATCGCGACCAGGTTGTCCTCTCTGCAAGTGGGACTGGACATCCCTTCTGGACACAAATATGCCCTCTTTGACCCCAGGCTCCACTATAAAGCCGTAGCCGGTACGTAGGTTGAACTCCTTGACTACCCCACGGTGGAGAGGACCTCTGACCTGGTGCTTGGCTCGTCATAGGGACTGCTTCTCCTCTAGATCTCGGGCCATCACCAGCTCCTTCTCTGAGGGGGGGCTTGCACTGGAGGTTGCCTTGCCCTTACGCGGTGCCGTCCTCTGCTGGCTGGCCTCCGCATCACCTCACTGTTTGCGGGTTCCCAGGTCACACTCATGCTGGGCATAAAGACGTCTAGTGCTTCTTCTGGCAGCGGCTCCGGGGATGAGCCCTCATCTACCGGCCAGAGTGGTGGACTCTTCTCTCTCAGAGAGGTTGCTGGGACCGCTCCGGGTCCGGACGGCAACCTGGGGACCAAGTACGTATCCACCGGGTGCGTGGGGAAGCATGCGCTCAACTCCTCCTTGAGCCACAGGAATACTGGGTCTTCTCCTGGCGGGGACGCAAGACCCGGCTCCTCAGACGGCGGCTGGGGTGCAGTTGTTGCTTCTGCTCTGCAGGCAGGGGTAGAAGGCGTTGTGGCCTGGTCTGGTCTGGCCAGACGGGGAGTTGCTGCGGACTGGTCTGGTCTTGCCGGATGGGACGTTGCTGCGGCCTGGTCTTGTCTGGCCGGACGGGATGTTGCCGCGGCCTGTTCTGGTCTGGGCGGACGGGACGTTGCTGCGGCCTGGGACGTCACCGCAGGGGTCGCCTCTGGGATCGCCTCCGGTAGCAGCGCCGGCGGGGTCAGCACACCCGAGCAGGCAGGGGCAGCGTGGGACTCACCCAAAGGCATCAGCAAGGGAGTCTGGGTGGTCACTTCTCGGCTCGGCACTTGTCGCGTGGTCCACCTCTCATAGGCCCGAACCGCCGCAGCCGTCTCCCGTAGCTCCGTGCGCCACTCCATCACTTGCTGCATGATCCGAGCTTGCGCTCGGTCACAGAACTGGGCGAGCTCCCAGTCCCACAAGCCGGCAGTGCCTGGTTCTGGCTCGCTGCATGCAGACGCCATCCTCACTCCTTCGCTGCTCACCAGGTTCTGGTCACGCTGCAGCCTAAGTTTAGTTTTCTGCACTTGACTAGAACATTCTCAGCATTCAGGGTCAGATCCGCCCTCATCTTCCCTGCGCACTCCGCCTGAGCGCTTCAGGAGTTCTTCGATAGCTACACCTCTTCGTGGGCGGTTACTTTTTTTGCTCGGGCTGCTGTTGTTTCTTGGCGCGCTTTCTGCGGTGCCAATATGGCGGTGTTTCAAATTTTTCAAGCGGACCGCCAAGGCGCACGGTCACCTGTCTGAACAGTTCTAGTCCTTATCCTGTTTGTGACGCCAGATGTGAAGCCCCTCACCTGCAGGTCGCCTCAGGGTCTTCACGTGCTGGAAATCGTCCGGCAACAGGTATGTCAGGTTAACTTTAATAGGAATCGTGACGCCACTCTCGGTTTTGCGATCAGTGGGTGACCGCCACTGCAGTTTAACGAGCGTCTGGGGCTGTTGGTGTCTGCAGTCTGGTGCTATGGCCTCCCAAGTGTGAGGCTGGCCCCAGGGGCTCGGGTGTATGTGCATAGTACCACAGGTCACAGAAGAACTCACACACAGTCCAGAAATGTCTTTCAGGGTTTTTACTCACTTTTTGCTGGTAGAGTGAGGCAACCAAGGCGATGCTATGATGAACCAGGTGGAACCGAGTATCCCTCAGGCTGATATAGGGGTGACTGCTGACTCGCCTTCCTAGCACCTTTGTTTCGGACCACCCCTGACTTGAAGTATATCGTGGGATGCGTCCAGGGAAGTCGCTGCTGCCTTTCTCCCCTTTCTGACCCATTTGCTGACAGCGTGGACCAAGGATAAGATGGCTCCAGGCTCGATCCTCCTTATGGGCCCCCTCGTTGCTGTTGATGCTGCGGGTTCTGTGTTGGTTGGCGTGGAACCTCTAGTCCCACCGCCTGCAGGATTTAGCAGACCAATAAATGAATGTCTGGCTCTAGGGACCTGTACCCCGTGTGTGCATTCATTACCAGGAGTCCCTGTACTCGACTCCTTACTGCTCTCCTTCTTCGGGTGTTTTTCAGTCTGACTTGGTGGTAATGTTCTCCCCCGCCAGCAGCCACTACAGGTGCAGGGTCTGACTAGTGTCCTGCTCTTCAGCTATACACTTCAAACACGGCTGCTCCACTCCTTCTCCTCTGGCTGCCACTGCACACTCCCTGTCTCCAATCCCACTACCCACCCCTAGCAGTAGCTGGGATGCGAGGGCTACGCCCCCTTCCTGGGTCTGCCCAGGGGTCCCCTCTAAGCTGTGTGTGTGTCCTGGGTACTTCGTGTCTGTGTGTACACACCCTAGTCAGCCTTTGGGATTACCTGTTTGTACTGATCCAGCATGGGTGCAGTACTCAGTGGTGCCTGACCAGGTCAGGGTTGCCACAAGAACATCACCCTCCATTTTTATTATATGTTTTGTGAGACTATTTTTGCCCTTAATTCTTGGTTTTATTAAATACATCAATAAAATTTATTATATCTCATGACCTTTTATTGGCTTTTTTCTGTGATTAACTTTTCCTGTGTTGGTTCCGATGGTCATTATGGTGATGGTCTAATCACACCCCTGTGCACACAAAGTTTTATTTCCAACAATATTTATTTTTGTGTGGTGCTGTGTATTGTTTTGCTTGTATTCCCTTATATGATTATGAGATTTTATGTAATTATGGGCAATGTGCAATCACTTTCCTATAACTAATGTTAAATCCTGTTGTGCTTTGATTCTTATTTCTCTGAGGACCTCTAGTGGTTATTTTAAATACTGCATTTAGATATAGAATTTTCTCAAAGTGTTTATTCATTTGCACTTGCAGAGAATCCTCCCTTCAGATGTTCAAGGTCATCTCAATAAATTAGAATATCATCAAAAAGTTAATTTATTTCAGTAATTCAATACAAATAGGGAAACAGATATATTATATAGAATCATTACACACAGAGGGATCTATTTCAAGTTTTTATTTCTGTTAATGTGTAACGCCTGCCTGGATCAACAGACTCAGGAGGGATGTAATGGACAGACTAGAGGGAAGCCACTCACCAAGCAGGGCCCCAGAACCCTGAAACCCTTTAACCCCTATACAGGGATTTGGAATTGCACAGGGCCCTGGAGATCACTACCTGTGGAAGGCTGCAGTCCGATGAGGGTAGTCGTCAGGCAGGGTCAAACCAGGAACAGCAGAACAGGGACAGAATCGGCAGACAAGGACGTAATCAGAAAACGTAGCAGAGGTCAAAACCGGATCGGTCAGCAGGGTACAAAAACAGCAGGCAGAAGGGTAGTCAGCAAACACGCAGAAGTCAGCACACAGGAATCACAAAACAGAATAAGGCGGACCAGGAGCCAGGAAATCAGAACAATCTCTGACAGTAGTCATGTGACAGGAGGGGGAATAAGAAGGGTGTGGTGTCTTCCCATTGGCTGTAGCTGAACGCTGGCAACTTCAGCTGGAAGACACACGCCACCCACAGTCAGCCAGCGGTACTGCAGATCCCAAGATAACCCAGCCCAGTGGATGATTGGAGCCTGCTCCCACTGGTGCCGCTGGCATCGACTCCTCTCCCATCACCAGCACCATCCACGGCAGGAACACGGCGTCGCCTGGTGATCGGAGCAGAAGTCGCTGGAGCAGACTCTGGCGGTGACGTAACATAATGTTGATGATTATGGCTTACAGCCAATGAAAACTCAACAGTCATTATCTCAGAAATTTAGAATAATTACCACAAAACACCTGCAAAGGCTTCCAAAGCGTTTAAAATGGTCCCTTAGTCTGGTTCAGTAGGCTACACAATCATGGGGAAGACTGCTGACTTGACAGGTGTCCAGAAGTTAGTTATTGATACACTCCACAAGGAGGGTAAGCCACAAAAGGTAATTGCTAAAGAAGCTGGCTGTTCCCAGAGTGCTGGATCCAGGCAAAGTTGAGTGGAAGAAAAAGTATGGTAGAAAAAGGTGCACAAGCAACCGGGATAACCACAGCTTTGATAGGATTGTTAAGAAAAGACCATTCAAAAATTTGGGGGAGATTCACAACACAAGCAGTGGACCGCTGCTGGAGTCAATGCTTCAAGAGCCAGCACACACAGACGTATCCAGGACATGGACTACAAGTTTCACATTCCTTTTGTCAAGCTATTCATGACCAATAGACAACACCAGAAGCGTCTTACCTGGGCCAAGGAGAAAAAGAACTGGCCTGTTGCTCAGTGGTCCAAGGTGTTGTTTTCAGATGAAAGTAAATTTTCCATTTCATTTGCAAATCGCGGTCCCAGAGTCTGGAGAAAGGCGGGCTTTGCACGTTGCGACATCGGTAACAATGTGTTACCGATGCTGCAGCGATAGTCCCGCCCCCGTCGCACGTGCGATATCTAGTGAAAGCTGCCGTAGCGATTAATATCGCTACGGCAGCTTCACACGCGGCCCCTGCTCTACCAACTTCTCCAATACCCGCAGCCCCCAGCTTCAGAAATATTGGAAACCGGCCGCAGCCGGCACCGTTGTCCCCGTGGGGACCATTTGAACAATTTGCATGAGGAACTGCTCATGGACAAGCCCGTGAACTTGCAGGGCAACCACAAACGTTAGTGGCATGTAAATAAGTTGTTTTACCGTTACCGTTTCCGCAGTTGCCGCCTCCGGAGAGGCAGGTTGGAGGGAGGGCCCTCAGCAGAGCAGGCTGGGGCCCAGCCACCACAGGAACCGGTGGCTACCCTCTGGAGGGGAAGGACAGATCCCGCTCGGGTGACTTGGTGCAGGACTGGGGTAAAGGGGTGCTGCCTGGGCTTTAGGGGCAGCATCAGGGCCAGGTTGCTTGGGTGGGAGAGAGCGGAGACCGTAGCCGTAAACCGTTAGTAACGTTTAAGGACTGAACCTCCCGATGTGGGATGATGTTATAAGTTGTATGTGTGTTATTCTCTTTTATATATTTTTCAGAAAATAAAACCGGTGTTGGACGGGCAGCCCGCGGACGGTCTGCATTTTGCTAAGGGGGAATGTGACGCCCTGGGCAAGCCAGGGGTCACAGGTCACAACACCACCACACCCTACACCCCAGTTAGGAACACCTAGGCTACCAAAATCCTTGTTGCCTTCCTCTAGGGGCTGATGTTCACACCAGGGGGTGGGCCAGGCGGTTGGCTCCGCCCACCGAGGAGTTCACAGCCCTGGAGGCGGGAGAAACCAGGCAGATAGAGTTTGGAGGAGGGGACGCCGCGCTCTCCCACTGCTCGGGTCCGCCTGGCACTGCGGCCTGCTGCTGCTGCTCGGTGGCTCGAGCGATGGGCCGGATCCCGGGGACTCGAGCGGCGCTCCTCGCCCGTGAGTGAAAAGGGGAATTGGTGTTTTGGGATTGTTGATTGTCCGTGACGCCACCCACGGTTGTGGTGATTTGTGGACACCACCGCTGCTCTGTATGGGAATCCCGGGAGTGGTGGTATGGAGCAGCCAGATGTTAATCCTCCCCTCCGTGGGTAGGGGGTTGGTTGTCCCGGGGCCCAATGATGAGGTGGGTATGGTGGACAGGCGGGTATGGGCCCTGTGGAGGTGCAGGGGCGCAGGGGCAACGCTGTGCCGCACGGCACGGAGGTACTCACTCAGCCAGTAAACACGACACAGTTCTCGGTAAACAAACGGCTGGTTGGACGGGTCCCACGGACGGTTACGGTGCTGATGTTCCCTGCAGTTAGCGGTGACGGTCTCTTCCCTGCACCTATGTAAAGTCTTTTTGGTAGCGATGGGTTCCCACCGGTTACCCGCTCCCCGGCTTGGATATGGGCTGGAGGAGCCCCTCTCTTGCCCGCAGGCGCTGGCCCTGGGAAACTGGTGCCTTGGCGGTGGCGGTGTCTCCCCTTAACGGTCGGACTGTTGCCTTCAATCGGGACTTGGTTGTTAGGAGACAGAGGTCCCCTTCACTGACGGATTTGGCAAATTAAGGCGACTCCTAGCCTTGCCGGGATCCGAAAGGCCCCTGCCCTGGTGCTGACTGTTCTTCGTATACTGCTCCGGTACCGCCGGGTCACCACCCGTCCGCGGTCCTTCCAGCAACCTCCAAGCAGTCCCCCTGCAGACTATCACCGCCGTCTGCTGACCTTGCTGTCTCAGTCCGGGGCACACACCCGGACCAGCTTCAGGCTTTACAAACTGTCACTTTCTACTCCTTTGCTCCTCTACCACTTCCTTCTACTTCCTCCTCCTAAACTGCACTGCCTGGTTCTTCCCGCCTCCAGGGCTGTGAACTCCTCAGTGGGCGGAGCCAACCACCTGGCCCACCCCCTGGTGTGGACATCAGCCCCTGGAGGAAGGCAACAAGGATTTTAGGTTAGCCTTGGTGTACCTGCAGGGAGTGTGGGGTGCATGTGATTTTGTGACCTGTGACCCCTGGCTTGCCCAGGGCATCACACGCACATACCTGCCGTGCGACGTCCCTTTGGCCGGCGACCCACCTCCTTCCTTAGGGGGGCGGGTCGTGCGGATAATTGAAGCGGAGGGGCGGAGATGAGCAGGATGTAAACATCCCGCCCACCTCCGTCCTTCTCATTGCAGCCGGCGGCAGGTAAGGTGAAGTTCCTCGCTCCTGCAGCTTCACACACAGCAATGTATGCTGCCGCAGGAGCGAGGAACAACATCATACCTGTCGCTGCACCGGCATTATGGAAATGTCGGAGGCTGCAGTGATGATACGATAACGACGCTTTTGCGCTCGTTCATCGTATCAAAAAGGTTTTACACGTTGCGATATCGACTGCGACGCCGGATGTGCGTCACTTTCTATTTGACCCCATCGACATCGCACGTGCAATATCGCAACGTGCAAAGCCGCGCTAAGAGTGGAGAGGCCACAATCCAAGCTGCTTGAGGTCTAGTGTGAAGTTTCCACAATCAGTGATGGTTTGGGGAGCCATGTCATCTGCTGGTGTAGCTCCACTGTGTTTTATCAAGACCAAAGTCAGCGCAGCCATCTACCAGAAATTTTACAGCACTTCATGCTTCCATCTGCTGACAACCTTTTTGGAGATGGAAATTTCATTTTCCAGCAGAACATGGCACCTGTTCACACTGCCAAAAGTACCAATACTTGGTTTAATAACCACAGTATCACTGTGCTTGATTGGCCAGCAAACTGGCCTGACCTAAACCAAAAGGAAGATATGAAACAACAGAGCCAACAATGCAGACGGGCTGAAGGCTGCTATCACCGCAATGTGGGCTTCCATAACACCTCAGCAGTGCCACAGATTGATCGCCTCCATGCCACATTGCCGCATTGATGCAGTAATTCCTGTATAAGGAGCCCCGACCAAGTATTGAGGCATTTACTGTACAGACTTTTCAGTAAGACAACATTTCTGAGTTTAAAATCATTTTTTCACTTGATCTTATATAATATTCTAATTTTGTGAGATAAAGACTTTTCCGTTTTCACTGGCTGTAAACCATAATCATCAACAGAAATAAGCACGTGAAATAGATCCCTCTGTGTGTAGTGCCTCTATATAATATATATAATACCCACATGAAATAGATCCCTCTGTGTGTAATGACTCTATATAATATATATAATACCGACATGAAATAGATCCCTCTGTGTGTAATGACTCTATGTAATATATAATACACACATGAAATAGATCCCTCTGTGTGTAATGACTCTATGTAATATATAATACACACATGAAATAGATCCCTCTGTGTGTAATGACTCTATATCTATATATATAATTGCCTTATTCTGTCTGTCTTGCTCCAAAATTGTGTCACCGTGACAGTGTCGTTAGAGTGACAACTGTCGGATTGGCTGCTGGGCTCGGCCTGGCCCCGCCCCCCCACGGATTGGCCGCTCGCCTCGGCCTGGCCCCGCCCCCCGCATGGATTGGCCACTCGCCCCGTCCCTCCGCACGCATCGACCGCTCGGCCACGCCCCTTCCCCCGAATTCAAACGAAGCCCCGACTCCCCCAGCCCAGACATAACCTTGCGATGCTGGGATCGTGACGGAGCCAGTGTACGCTGGTAACCATGATAAACATCGCGAAACTATAGGAAATGCTTCCCTTAGTTACCCGATGTGTATCATGGTTACCAGCGTACACCGGCTCCCGGTACACATGTGCAGGGAGCCGGCATACGCTGCGGTCAATAATGAAGTGTCATGCAGCGGTGAAAGAGTTAAAGACACTGCAAGACACTTCATTATAGGCAGTGGGCACCCCCAGAAGAGAGAAGACAGAAGAAAGAAGACCCCACAGTCATACTAACCAGACGCCGACCGGGAGCAGGTGAGCGCATCATGGTCTTGCAGCAGCGGAACACACACACACGCACACACATCAGAACAGACACACACACATCAGATCACACTCACTCACTCTCACACACACCTTACACACACATCAGATCGCATCCACACACTCACAACATCCAGTGATATCGCTTACTTCTCGGCGGCGA
Source organism: Anomaloglossus baeobatrachus (assembly GCF_048569485.1). Classification (NCBI taxonomy): domain Eukaryota; kingdom Metazoa; phylum Chordata; class Amphibia; order Anura; family Aromobatidae; genus Anomaloglossus; species Anomaloglossus baeobatrachus. Next base: position 166,592,944 of record NC_134356.1, read on the forward strand.
TACTGTGCGTGCAGTGACCTTCCAGGACTTGCCGGAGGATCATATGGCCGGAAGCATGTGGTATCTCCGGATGTTGTGAGTGTGTGAGCGCGTATGTGCGATATCGTCAGTGTGTGTGTATGCGATCGGATGTGTGTGTGTATGCGATCGGATGTGTACGTGTATGCGATCGGATGTGTGCGTGTATGCGATCGGATGTGTGCGTTTATGCGATCGGATGTGTGAGTGTCGGCAGAAGGCAGAGGAGCACGGCGTGCAGCACAGCTGCTGGGACCGCCCACCGGAGGGCACAGGGAGAAGTGGGGTGTGAGTGTATGTGATCATATGTGTGCGTGTATACTGTCTGATGTGTGACTGTGGAGCACGATGGGGAGTGTGCAGCATGGGGGATGGAGCACGATGGGGGGTGCACAGCATGGGGGATGGAGCACGATGGGGGGTGCGCAGCATGGGGGATGGAGCACGATGGGGGGGTGCGCAGCATGGGGGATGGAGCACGATGGGGGCTGCACAGCATGGGGGATGGAGCACGATGGGGGGTGCGCAGCATGGGGGATGGAGCATGATGGGGGTGCGCAGCATGGGGGATGGAGCATGATGGGGAGTGCGCAGCATGGGGGATGGAGCACGATGGGGAGTGCGCAGAATGGGGGATGGAGCACGATGGGGAGTGCGCAGCATGGGGGATGGAGCACGATAGGGAGTGCGCAGCATGGGGAAAGGAGCACGATGGGGGTGCCCAGCATGGGGGATGGAGCACGATGGGGGTGCGCAGCATGGGGGATGGAGCATGATGGGGGGTGCGCAGCATGGGGGATGGAGCATGATGGGGGTGCGCAGCATGGGGGATGGAGCACGATGGGGGGTGCGCAGCATGGGGGATGGAGCACGATGGGGAGTGCGCAGCATGGAGGATGGAGCACGATGGGGGTGCACAGCATGGGGGATGGAGCACGATGGGGGGTGCGCAGCATGGGGGATGGAGCACAATGGGGGTGCGCAGCATGGGGGATGGAGCATGATGGGGAGTGCGCAGCATGGGGGATGGAGCACGATGGGGAGTGCGCAGAATGGGGGATGGAGCACGATGGGGGGTGCGCAGCATGGGGGATGGAGCACGATGGGGAGTGCGCAGCATGGGGAAAGGAGCACGATGGGGGTGCCCAGCATGGGGGATGGAGCACGATGGGGGTGCGCAGCATGGGGGATGGAGCACGATGGGGGGTGCGCAGCATGGGGGATGGAGCACGATGGGGGTGCGCAGCATGGGGGATGGAGCACGATGGGGGGTGCGCAGCATGGGGGATGGAGCACGATGGGGAGTGCGCAGCATGGAGGATGGAGCACGATGGGGGTGCGCAGCATGGGGGATGGAGCACGATGGGGGGTGCGCAGCATGGGGGATGGAGCACGATGGGGGGTGCACAGCATGGGGGATGGAGCACGATGGGGGGTGCGCAGCATGGGGGATGGAGCATGATGGGGGTGCGCAGCATGGGGGATGGAGCATGATGGGGAGTGCGCAGCATGGGGGATGGAGCACGATGGGGAGTGCGCAGAATGGGGGATGGAGCACGATGGGGAGTGCGCAGCATGGGGGATGGAGCACGATAGGGGGTGCGCAGCATGGGGGATGGAGCATGATGGGGGTGCGCAGCATGGGGAAAGGAGCACGATGGGGGTGCCCAGCATGGGGGATGGAGCACGATGGGGGTGCGCAGCATGGGGGATGGAGCACGATGGGGGGTGCGCAGCATGGGGGATGGAGCATGATGGGGGTGCGCAGCATGGGGGATGGAGCACGATGGGGGGTGCGCAGCATGGGGGATGGAGCACGATGGGGAGTGCGCAGCATGGAGGATGGAGCACGATGGGGGTGCGCAGCATGGGGGATGGAGCACGATGGGGGGTGTGCAGCATGGGGGATGGAGCACGATGGGGGTGCGCAGCATGGGGGATGGAGCATGATGGGGAGTGCGCAGCATGGGGGATGGAGCACGATGGGGAGTGCGCAGAATGGGGGATGGAGCACGATGGGGGGTGCGCAGCATGAGGGATGGAGCACGATGGGGAGTGCGCAGCATGGGGAAAGGAGCACGATGGGGGTGCCCAGCATGGGGGATGGAGCACGATGGGGGTGCGCAGCATGGGGGGATGGAGCACGATGGGGGGTGCGCAGCATGGGGGATGGAGCATGATGGGGGTGCGCAGCATGGGGGATGGAGCATGATGGGGGGCGCGCAGCATGGGAGATGGAGCACGATGGGGAGTGCACAGCATGGAGGATGGAGCATGATGGGGGTGCGCAGCATGGGGGATGGAGCACGATGGGGGGTGCGCAGCATGGGGGATGGAGCACGATGGGGGGTGCACAGCATGGGGGATGGAGCACGATGGGGGGTGCGCAGCATGGGGGATGGAGCATGATGGGGGTGCGCAGCATGGGGGATGGAGCATGATGGGGAGTGCGCAGCATGGGGGATGGAGCACGATGGGGAGTGCGCAGCATGGGGGATGGAGCACGATGGGGGTGCCCAGCATGGGGGATGGAGCACGATGGGGGTGCGCAGCATGGGGGATGGAGCACGATGGGGGGTGCGCAGCATGGGGGATGGAGCATGATAGGGGTGCGCAGCATGGGGGATGAGCACGATGGGGGGTGCGCAGCATGGGGGATGGAGCATGATGGGGAGTGCGCAGCATGGAGGATGGAGCACGATGGGGGTGCGCAGCATGGGGGATGGAGCACGATGGGGGGTGCGCAGCATGGGGGATGGAGCACGATGGGGGGTGCGCAGCATGGGGGATGGAGCACGATGGGGGGTGCGCAGCATGGGGGATGGAGCACGATGGGGGTGCACACCTCCACCCAAAACACACACACAGCGCCACACGCGCACCGCACAACACACCACACACACAATGGGAACCACAAACACCGCCCTACACAGACACCCACACACAGACAACGCCGCACACACACAACACCCAACACACAAACACCGCAGCATACACAAATATATGCACATACCGCGCAACACACACACTGCACAAAACATACCTCCCCAAAACACACACACGCACTCCACACCCACACAAACCGCGCAACACACACAGCACCACACACACACAATGCTGCAGACACACAGCTCTCCGCAAACAATGCAACACACACAACGCAACACACAAACAACACCGCTCTCACACACCGAGACAACACCCAGAACATTTACAGCGCCCTACACAAACACTGGCAACTACACACAACAACATCTATATACATATATAACAAAAAACATACATTAACTACACAATAAATTCTAGAATACCCGATGCGTTAGAATCGGGCCACCTTCTAGTAATATATATATAGGGTAAGCAAGAGGACAAGAGTCAGAGGTGCCAAAAAGTGAAATACAATTTTATTGATACAGTCATAGATATGCAATCAGCAAAAAAGGAGAAGTAAAAACAAGGGATGTGAGTGAACATAAGCAGGACCGCTAAATAGATAATATTTGGAGATGACTAATCTGGTAGATCAAAAATGCAGGGGAAATGTCAGAGCAAATATTACTGGGATAATATCTAAAGTGCATATGCAAAAGTACATGTAAATAGCCCGCTCAGACACCCCAAATGCATAGGAAAAATATAGTCAAATCGCTTAAATAAATACAATAAAGTGGCCAGTGCATCAGAAAAGTGGCCAGTGCATAGTCTAAAGTACATAGTCCTGAATATGCAGAAAAAGAGGCTCCCCCATAACCCACCAACGTACGTTTCGCCACTAAGAGCCTGTGCTCTAGTTCGGCTTCCTCAGGGAGGGAGAAGGCAGTGCAGTAAATATTATCTATTTAGCGGTCCTGCTTATGTTCACTCACATCCCTTGTTTTTACTTCTCCTTTTTTGCTGATTGCACATCTATGACTGTATCAATAAAATTGTATTTCACTTTTTGGCACCTCTGACTCTTGTCCTCTTGCTTACTCTATGTTATTTTGAGTCTGTGCAATGGTCTTACCGACCTGTCTGGGCTAATAATTGCCCAGTATGATTTCTCATACTGCTGTATGGGGGTCCCTATATTTAATAATATATATAATACCCACATGAAATAGATCCCTCTGTGTGTAATGACTAAATATTATATATAATACACACATGAAATAGATCCCTCTGTGTGTAATGACTATATATTATATATAATACACACATGAAATAGATCCCTCTGTGTGTAATGGCTATATAATATATGTGTTTGCCTTTTTATATTGACTTACTAAAATAAATTAACTTTTTGATGTTATTCTAATTTATTGAGAAGCACTTGTATATACTAGCGTGACCCCAACTTTTATTTAATCTTGGAGAAGTTAAGAAGATAAGCTTTAGTGAGAGTGTAGCTTTTATTGTTTTTTCCTTTATTTAGATTGCATATAAATTTACACAAAAAAAGAAGTCCTCACACAGCTCCATAGTTAGAAAGATAAAATAAAAGTGATGGTTTAAGAAAATGGCAACACAAACTAAATTTTTTTAGAAAGTTTTGCATTTTCTTTACCACTTAGAATAAAAAAATATTCAAGTTTGGTGTCACTGTAATTGGGATTCTGATCTGGCATATATATCCTAAGTTATATTGAAAGGAGTGTTAAAAATACACATTTAACTTTTAGGATCGCTACTTCCAATAGGTGGCACTGCGCTAGAGTTTGTCTCCTGTCCTGGAGAGAAAACTGTAATTGTACTGAGCTGGAGGATCATTTTGTCAGGTCATTTGTACTGCGCAATGAATGTCATAAAAGAAACCTCCAAAAACAGTGACAGAATTGTATTTTGTTTTTCATTATTTCATCAGACTTCCAATTTTTTCCCCATTTTTAAGCACATTATATGGTGAAATGAATGGTGTGATTCACAGCTACAAATCATCCTGCAAAAATAAAAATACGCTGCTGCAAGAAGGGGTTTAAAGGATGTTATGTTTATTGGAAAAGCCACACCGTTAGGCTACATTCACACGACCATTCCGTTTTTGCGGTTCGCAAAAAACGGTCCTGTTTTTCCACAGATGCATCCATGTGGAATCCATGTGACAACCGCATCCGTCCTGTTCTGTTCCGCTTACGGTCCGTGTGTCATCCGTGTGACTTCCGGTTTATTTTGCGGACAGCAAAACAAACGGAAGGAGAATTACATGCTATCCAGGGTATCTGGCCAAATGCTCTCCATATGCAGTCTCCATATGAGGTCTATGGGGAACAGAATCTGGCTCAAAGGGGTAGGAGCAAGCTCTACACCCTCACCGATCACCGGGTGGCTGTCACAATGCTCCCGCGGCAGCTCTTTGTTCTTTCGAAGCCGGCCTCTCATTATGCTCATTTCATATTCACTGCTTCCCTGCTCACCGGTGTCTGTGATTAGTTGCAGTCAGACACGCCCCCACTCTCAGTGACAGCAGTCTTCTGACTGCAACCAAATCACAGCCGCCGGTGGGCGGGTCTATATCGTACAGTACAATAAATAAATTTAAAAAAATGGTACGCAGACCCCCCCAATTTTGATACCAGCAAAGATAAAGCCTCACAGCTGCTGGCTGGTGTTCTCAGGCTTGGGAGACCCACGTTATTAGGAGCCCACCAACCTAAAAATATCAGCCAGTAGCCACCCGGAATTGCCGCATCTATTAGATGCAACAGTCACATAACTTTACCCTGCTCATCCTGAATGCCCTGGTGCGGAGGCAAATGGGGTAATATATGGGGTTGATACCAGCTGTGTAATGTCACCTGGCATCAAGCCCTGGCATTACTGATGTCACGGTGTCTATCAGATACTCGATATCACTAACCCAATCAGTAATAAAAAAAAAAATAGACAACAAACAAATTTTTATTTGAAAAAACACTCCCCAACACATTCCCTCTTTCACCAATTTATTGAAAAGAAAAAACAAATCCGGGTCCGGCTTAATCCAATAAGGGGGTCCCCATGATGATCCATACTCACTGTCCCAGTCAATGAAGAACAGAATGTTCACTATTGGCTGGCAGAGCAGTGCAGTGACCTGAGATAACATCAATAGGTCAGTCCAGGTCACTGTAGGGCATAACAAGTGCTGACTTCAGGAGGTTAGCTGGGTAAAGTACCTGCAGTGATGAACATCGCTGCACTCCTGACGTCAGCGATTGTCACTGACTTCAATTATCCACTGCGATCACAAGCGAAGTATCGCGAGCGACCTGTGACGTCACCGCTAGTCACAGTCTCGGGTCGCTCGCCAGACTTGATGTGAGAACGCGGAGGGCATGGAAGTCAGTGATGAGCACTGACGTCAGGAGTGCAGGACTGCATTACCGCAAGTAATGAACTTTGCTAATCTCCTAATGTCAGCACTCGTCATCCCCGTAGCTGCTGACACTGCTGTGTGGGCAGATGCTGACATACTGCAGGGCTTGTGCAGGAGCGGAACACAGACTGTAGGGGCACCCGACGGAAATCACATGGAAGTGCATCTGTGTGGCTTCCAGGGATTTTGCGGACCCATTGACTTGTATTGTGTCACGGTGTGCAATTATGGAACAGAATAGGACATGTTCCATAATAACGGAACGGACATTCGGCATCCGATATGTTTTTTTGTAGAAACTGATGCACACGAAACTGCTTCTGTGTGCCCATGATCGGACTGGGATGTCTGGGGCCCACCAGGGGAATTGACTCTAGGGGCCCACCCTACAGCTAAAAATAAATTAGCCATTATTAACCCATTAGCGTTATCACCATTATTATGTTGCATTGACACAGGGGGCTCCTGCACATCTATTTTGCATACCATATCTGGGATGTACAATTACAGTAGTTTGCAGTAAAGGGTTCTTTGGTGAAAAATTATCACTGATCCACAGGTTCGGTAGCTGATACTATTGATCGGTGGAACCAGACTAGTGGAAACCGCACTGATCGGAAGAATGGGGAACTTTTATCCCTAACAGGGCACTTTTATCTCCATTATAAAATGCAGCGGCGGCAGGTGGGGTGTGTGATCGCAGCTCCATTCATCCTCTTTGGGGATGACAGAAAAAGCCAAGCACAGTGATCAGCAGCCATTGAGGGAATGAATGGTTCAGGGGTCAAGTCGGAAATGAGCGCCAGTGTAATGGGGATAAAAGTTGCACATTTTTCAGATCAGTGCAGGTCCCAGCAATCAGACCCCCACTGATCAATAAATTATCACTTATGCTTAGGCAACGTTGCACGTTCAGTATTTGGTCAGTATGTTACATCGGTATTTGACGCCAAATCCAGGAGTGGGTGAAAAATACAGAAGTGGTGCCCATGTTTCTACTTTTCCTCTGATTTTACCGCTCCTGGATTTGACTAAAAATACTGAGGTGAAAAATCACCAAATACACATTGTGTGCACGTGGCCTTAGAAAAGATGATTACTGGTTTTGACCGGAGAACCTCTGTTACTGCATATTTGCTGCAGTGTAATAATCACAGGACAGGGAGGGGTTTAATGTTCAAGTATTTAATCTCTATTGAAATTAATCTCCCTCCATATACAACACAATCCACTATACCAAGACCAATAATACCGCATACAAGGGAGAAATACCGCCACACCGTGACCAGACAACATATTACCACCACACAGTGACCAAATACAACCACATACAAGAGAGTAATACTGCAGTCTGCCACACCATAATTAGATCACATAGTAACCAAATATTACCACATACAAGGGAGAAGTACCGCAACACTATAACCACACCACAAAATGACCAAATAATACCAAACACAAGCAACAAATATCAACACAGCATGAACAGACCACATATTACTACCACACAGGGATGTATAATACTACAATAATGATCATGAATAAAAACTACAACACTAATAACACTAATATTAACATCAGTGCCATTATACACAGGAGCTATGTATACAGTGTATGTACGTGTACATGTAATACACTGACTTACCAGTGACGTCTCTAGCTGAGGTTATTCATCTTCGCTTTTCCTCTCCATTGGGCGCTGACCGTCATCACTTCTTCCTGCCATGACACGACTTTGCAGAGAATAACACACAGTCAACTATAGCTAATCCCTCCCAGAGCACATGCCACACTTTTCCCCCAATTTCTACACTACATCAGACTATTGTTCCCCCATGGAAGACAGTATGCTCAAACTTAACTTATACTTCATCAGTAATAATGTCCCCTAATTTGCCCCTACAGTAATTATGCCCCACTTGCCACCATAAACCAATAATGTATGTCCCTCACTCTGGCCCTATATAGTAATTATGCCCCTCATCCTGGCCCCTTTTATTTAATAATATCCCCCATCCAGCCACCTTTATTTGTTACGTTTAGTCCAGGAGTGGACCCACTGGGCCTTGCACCAGACTCCCCCAGGGAGGCCACCAGGAGCGAACCCCTATACAGGGACTGTCTGGTGACCACCCCAGAGGGCCTAGATGCACAGTGGCCGGAACACAGGCAGGATACCAGGAGCGTCCTCGGAAAGTCCGGAGGGAATACTGAGGCCAGTCCCATGAGGACTTCGGACCGGAGGGAATCGGAACGGATGCCGGAGCCGGGTGAAGACAGCAGGCGGAGTCCGGGACCAGTGACGAGTGCAGGCTGGAGACTTCAGATGTAATCCGGAGCCGGTGGCGAAGTGAAGCAGAGGGACGATGGAGAGGTCCACTGAAAACGGACACCGGGGAATCTCCAGGGAGCCGGACCAGCTGTGGCACACACCGGGCGTCAGGTTATGAGGACAGAGACAGGGTTAATCCAGGAACAGAACACAGAGGGCTTGAACACTATCACAAGATACTAAGCTGTGAGAACTTGTTGAACAAGCACCGCCCTTATGTAACAGGAAGTCTTTTATACCCTGCACTTGCAATCAGCCATCACCTGTTCCAGGGATGCTGGTCCTTTAAGAAAAGGTGAATGAGCGTGCCCACGCCCTAATGCGCATGCGCGAAGCCCGGGAGCCAGAGGCAAGCACAGGAGGGCGGGGACAGGACGCAGAGGAACCGCAGGCAGAGTCCTGAGTCGCAGCAAGCCGGGGGGACCGCCGAGCAGGAAGCACAGGGGACGCAGGGGAGCAGGATCGGGAGCCACGGCCGCGGTCGGTGAGCACGGGGACCGGATCAGTGGGTATGGAGCGGCGCCGGGACACCGGGACCGGATCAGTAGGTAAGGAGCGGTGCCGGGACACAGGGACCGGATCAGTGGGTAAGGAGCGGTGCCGGGACACCGGTAGCGTGACAGTACCCCCCCTGACGCTCCCCTCCCCGCAACCGGGCCAGGAACCTGCGCAGAAGAGGAGCAGCAATGTTCTACCGAGGTTCCCAGGATCGTTCCTCAGGACTGAAACCCTCCCAATCAATGAGAAAGTACGACCTACCACTCACCCTCTTCATGGCCAAGATGTCTCTTACCTCGTACACATCATCATCAGAAGCAAGAGGAGGAGGAGAACTACCGGTATCAGTGAAGTAGGGCGAGAGGACGACTGGTTTGAGCAGGGATACATGGAAGGAGTTCGGGATGTGCATTGTGGCTGGAAGCTGCAGTTTATACGAGACTTTATTGATCCGTTGGAGAACCTTGAAGGGACCGATGTACCGGGGACCCAACTTGTACAATGGGATCTTCAGCCGGACGTATTTGGAGGACAGCCACACCATATCTCCCGGGGAGAAGTGAGGAGGATCAAGGTGTCGTTTGTCGGCATGTTTTTTCATCCGGAGAGAGGTACATTCCAAGGATGTCTTGACGGCACTCCATATGTTGGAGAAGTCGTTGGAGAGTGCATCAGCAGCAGGAACACCAGAACTAGAGGGTACCGGCAGCGGTACGGCAGGCTAAAGACCATATACAACACGGAAGGGAGAACTGGAGGAGGATTCACTGACAAGATGATTGTAGAAGAACTCAGCCCACGGGAGCAGCTTGGACCAGTTGTCATGATGGGAATTAACAAAGTGCCAACGAAAGGATGTCAGAACTTAATTGACTCATTCGACTTGGACTGAGGATGGTATGCGGACGAGAAGTCCAGAGACACTCCTAGTAGTTTGCAGAGCCCCCTCCAGAAGCGTGAGGTGAACTGGGTTCCTCTGTTGGATACTATGTGCAGAGGAAAGCCATGAAGTCGGAAAATGTGCTGAATAAAGTTGTTTGCGAGTTCCGGAGCAGAGGGCAGTCCAGGCAAGGGAACGAAGTGAGCCATTTTGGAGAAACGGTCCACCACGACCCAGATGACTGTATATCCAGAAGACAAGGGCAAGTCCGTGATAAAATCCATTGCAATAAGTTGCCATGGGATGGACGGAATGGGCAGAGGCAAGAGACGACCAGAGGGCAGCTGCCGGGGGGGGTCTTGTTGCGGGCACAGGACGGACATGCTGACACAAAAGAGATGGCATCATGACATCCTTGCGGAGAGACGGCCACCACTAGTGATGGGCAATCAGGCACCAGGTCTTCTGGCCCGCATGTCCACCCACCTTCGAGGAATGGCCCCACAGAAGAACTTTCCGTCTCTCATTCTCTGCAAAGAAGGTCTTCCCCGGGGGAAGCTGTGAAAAGGTGACCGGAGACACCGAGATGACCTTACTATGTTGGACTGGTCCTTCTCGTCCTCCTGCTCTGCAGGTACAAAGGACCGGGACAGGGCATCCGCCCGCACATTCTTGTCAGCGGGCCGGAAATGGAGTTGAAAGTCGAACCGGGCAAAAAACAGGGACCACCAGACTTGTCGCGGATTCAGTCTTCGGGTCGACTGCAGGTACGCCAGATTTTTATGGTCGGTGTAGATTATGACCGGATATACCGCTCCCTTCAGTAGGTATCGCCACTCCTCCAAAGCCAACTTGATAGCCATGAGTTCCCGATCGCCGATGGTATAGTTGCGTTCCGGGACGGTGAAGGCCTTGGAGAAGAAGTCGCAGGTAACCATTCTTCTGGAAGACGATTTATGCATGAGGACGGCACCGGCACCTGAAGAGGAGGTGTCCACTTCCAACGTGAATTGCTGATTCAGCTCGGGTCTATGGAGGACTGGAGCGGAGGCAAACGCCTGTTTCAAGGAACGGAAGGCGTCTTCAGCTTCAGGAAACCACTCCTGGGGATTTGCCCCTTTCCTAGTCATGGTGGAGAGAAAGGCCGTGCGGGCCAAGAAGTGGGGGATGAATTGGCGATAATAGTTCGCGAATCCGAGGAAGCGCTGAATGGCTTTCAATCCGGAGGGAAGAGGCCATTTGAGGATGAGGACACTTTATCCGGATCCATCTGAAGACAAGTATCGGAAAAAACATAACCGAGAAAAGAAAGGGACGTCTGTTCAAACATGCACTTCTCATACTTGGCGTACAGACGGTTCTCTCGAAGCTTCTGCAGGACGTGACGCATCTGCCTCCGGTGGGTCGATATGTCCGAGGAAAAAAACAAGATGTCGTCGAGATAGATGACTACACAGACGTTCAACAGGTCCCGGAAAACGTCATTCACAAACTCCTGAAAGACAGCCTGGGCATTTCAGAGACCAAACGGCATCACACGGTATTCGTAGTGCCCGTCCCGGGTGTTAAAGGCGGTCTTCCATTCATCACCCGGGCGATTACGGACCAAGTTGTACAGTCCACAGAGATCTAGTTTGGTAAAAATGCAGGCCCCTCTGAGCCGATCAAAGAGCTCCGGGACAAGAGGAAGAGGGTATTTGTTCTTCACGGTAATTTGGTTTAGACCCCTGCAGTCGATGCATGGCCGGAGGGAACCATCCTTCTTTTTCACGAAGAAGAATCCGGCCCATGCATGGGATGCGGATCTCCGGATAAACCCCCTTGCCAGGTTCTCAGCGATGTATCCAGACATGGCCTGTGTCTCTGCTGGTGACAAGGGATAAACGTGCCCTCGGGGCAGAGTAGACCCTGGCTGCAGGGCTATGGCATAGTCATAGGGTCTATGCGGTGCCAATACATCAGCTTCCTTTTTGTCAAAGACATCCGCAAAGGACCAATAGGCGGACGGAAGTCTTGGTAGGGAATCCGGTGCCGGAGGCAGACGGAGTGGACGAACTGGCTGCAGACAAGTCCCGTGGCAGGCCTGGCCCCATTTAGTGACTTCACCGGTACGCCAACTGACGATGGTTTCGTGTGCTCGCAGCCAGGGTAGTCCCAACAGGACTGGGTGAGCCGGGTTTGGCAGCACGTAGAAGGCAATCTGTTCTGTGTGCAATGCACCTATACGGAGTGCCACGGGAGTAGTGATGAAGAGCACGGCCTTAGAGAGGGGTCTCCCATCCACGGGAGCGATTACCAGGGGATCCGAGAGCGGTGTGACCGGAATGTGATATCTGTCCACCGTGGCCTGTTGTATAAAGTTGCCCGCTGAGCCGGAATCCAAATACGCCTCCGCAGTGAACCGGACCTCCTCCGCTGTCACTTAGACAGTCAGCGTGACCAGGGATGAGAGGGACTTGGCGCCTAGGGAGGCCTCTCCTATCAACCCTGGTCACGCTGACCTTGGAGTTTCCCGGCCTCTCTGGACAGGAACTGATCTGGTGTGTGTTGTCTCCACAATAGAGGCATAGACCCTTAGCGAGCCGTTCTGCCCGGCGTAATGCAGCTTGACCCAGACAATTCACTTGCATGGGCTCGGAGGTAGGAGTACCGGACGACTGCAACGGTGGGAGAACGGAGGTCTTCGGAGTAGGAACATGGCGTACCCGTCTCTTCTCACGGATTGCTTCCTGGTGTAACGCCTGGTCCCATTAGACCCTGGGGGGGAGCTCTCCCTGACATCTGCCCAGTCCCAGCATGGGTCCCACATGCACTTCTGCTCCCACTCCCAGGCAGCGAAGGCCTTCCTCTTACCAGTCCCATGGCTCTGCAAACGCTGCTCCCACTCCCAGGCCTGCTGCAGTCTCCTCCTCACACAGAATTGCTGTAAGTGACTCTAGGCTGCGCGCGAGGCCACGCCCCCTTTCTTAAAGTGGCATGCCCCATTTTCTGGAAGTGACCTCAGAGGTCACCTGTTGCCTAATAGGTATTTAGGTTCACCTCCCCCGGCAGCAGGCGCCCGAGCAACGCTTCCATTAGAGCCTTGCCAGTGTCCAGACCCCCTTGTGCTATTCTTTTGATATCCGTACATTTGATACCTGGTACTAATCCTTTGTCTCACCGTAGTGCCATCTATACTATTCCGGCTGTGGACGTCACCACTTATACCTACCGTGGACGTCACCGTGCCATACCCGCAGTGGACGTCACCATGCCATACCCGCAGTGGACGTCACCGCTTATACCTACCGTGGACGTCACCGTGCCATACCCGTGTCCTGCCTACTGCGGACATTGTACCCGAGCTACGCCAGGCAGTACAGAGACTCCTACAACCTGTTCCTGGCTGCTGTGCATTTAGGCCTTCTCAGGGGAGTCCGGTGCACGGTCCAGTGGGTCCACCTACGGACGCTCGCCGCTCCTCGGGTTCGTTCTTGAAAGCGGAGGTCAATCCGGGAGGCCAGAGTGAATAGGCCATCCAGGGTGGTTGGTACATCACGACCTGCCAACTCGTCCTTGATGCGACCGTAAAGGCCCTCCCAGAAGGCGGCGGACAATGCTTCATAATTCCAGCCGAGTTCGGAGGCAAGCGTGCGAAAACGAATGGCGTACTGGCCAACCGTTAGGGAGCCTTGGCGTAATCGAAGGAGTGAATAAGCTGCTGAAGTGGTGCGTCCGGGCTCGTCAAAGGTTCTGCGAAAGGTCTTCAAAAACTCCCGAATGTTGTAGATAACCGGATCTTCTCTCTCCCACAGGGGGTTTATCCAAGACAACGCCTTCCCCTCCAGATGAGACATCAGAAAGGTCACCTTTGCTTGGTCCGAGGCAAACAGATGTGGGAGTAACTTGAAATGCAAGGAGCATTGGTTCAGAAAGCCTCTGCAGGTCTTGGGATCCCCAGCATAGCGAGGTGGAGCAGTGAGGCGGAGTTACGACGCAGAGGGAGACACCGGTGCGGACGCTGTCGCGGTTTGTTGCGCCGACAGGGTCGTGGCTGTGGCCTGTAGAGTATTGAAATGGTTGTCCACAGGTGACATGAATGTCAGCATTCGGGTTTGGGTTTCAAGCTGTCGCACCAGTTCCTGTTGCAGTCCAGCCAGCTGGGACGCCTGTATCATGGCGGGGTCCATGGCTTGTTCAATCTGTTACGTTCAGTCCAGGAGTGGACCCACTGGGCCGTGCACCGGACTCCCCCAGGGAGGCCACCAGGAGCGAACCCCTATACAGGGACTGTCTGGCGACCACCCCAGAGGGCCTAGATGCACAGTAGCCGGAACACAGGCGGGATACCGGGAGCGTCCTCGGAAAGTCTGGAGGGAATACTGAGGCCAGTCCCGTGATGACTTCGGACTGGAAGGATTCGGAACGGATGCCGGAGCCGGGTGAAGACAGCAGGCGGAGTCCGGGACCAGTGACGAGTGCAGGCTGGAGACTTCAGATGTAATCCGGAGCTGGTGGCCAAGTGAAGCAGAGGGACGATGGAGAAGTCCACTGCAAACGGACACCGGGGAATCTCCAGGGAGCCGGACCAGCTGTGGCACACACCGGGCGTCAGGTTATGAGGACAGAGGCAGGGTTAATCCAGGAACAGAACACAGAGGGCTTGAACACTATCACAAGATACTAAGCTGTGAGAACTTGTTGAACAAGCACCGCCCTTATGTAACAGGAAGTCTCTTATACCCTGCACTTGCAATCAGCCATCACCTGTTCCAGGGATGCTGGTCCTTTAAGAAAAGGTGAATGAACATGCCCGCGCCCTAATGCGCATGCGCGAAGCCCGGGAGCCAGAGGCAAGCACAGGAGGCCGGGGACAGGACGCAGAGGAGCCGGAGGCAGAGTCCTGAGTCGCAGCAAGCTGGGGGGACCGCCGAGCAGGAAGCACGGGGGACTCAGGGGAGCAGGAACGGGAGTCGCGGCCACGGTTGGTGAGCACGGGGACCGGATCAGTGGGTACGGAGTGGTGCCGGGACACTGTGACCGGATCAGTGGGTAAGGAGAGGTGCCAGGACACCGGGGGCGTGACATTATTTAATAATATCTGGGGGAACAAGTGGAATCAGAAGGGGTTGTTAATTGCTTCCTGCACAAAATATCCCCCCACACACTGTTCCTCTCCAAAACAACCCCAAAAAGTGTCCCTTTCCATAATATCCCCCCAAAATTTTCCCTTTCTAGATCTCCCCCATATTACATACCTGTATAAATCCCCCCCAACTCCCCTCCCATCGCTCCTCATTATACTATGCTACTGTGGCGCCCCTGACCTGGTCAGGCACCACTGAGTACTGCACCCATGCTGGGAACAGTACAACACAGGTAATCCAGAAGGCTGACCGGGGTGTGGTACACAGGCGCATAGTGATCAGGTCTCACACATGTACCTTTGAGAGGACCCCTGGGGATCCCAGGAGGGGGAAAAGCCTTGACCTCCACTGGAATAGTGGAGGGGGCCAAAAGCCTCCATCTCCTCTCAAGGGGTGTGGTAAGAGAGTCTGGTTGCTAGGTGGCGTAGGCAAGAACAGGAGAGGAGGGGCAGTGAGCCAGTTCAGTGTAGAGTTCAGGGAGCTCGAGTGAGGAGCAGACCCCTGGGGCTGTGCAGTCTGACAGCGCCCGCGCAGTGGCTACCGACGGGGGAGAACGGTCAACTAGGAGTGCTACCCGAAATCCATCTTCAGCTAGAGAGAGAGCAACGGAGTGGGAAGTAAGGAGACTGCTAGAGAGTACCAGGCCCAAACGGGCGGCAGATCCCGATGCGGGGATAGATCCACCTTTCCTTGCTAAACCTGCCGGTGTGGGGCTCTCAAAGCCCACGCCACAACACCACAAAAGCCGCAGCCACGTAGCCACAGTTAGGGCCCATAGTTCGCAGGAGGCAAGCAGCTGGAGTGATCTGGCCCAGGCGACAAGCAAACGGCAACTGAAGGGGAGTGAGGCTTCAGCAACTTCCCTGGGTGACCCCCATAGGGACTCAAAGTCGGGGTTGCCCCAAACCAAAAAGGGCTAAGGAAGGCGAGTTGGTAGTCACCCTCACAAGTCAGCCTGAAGGACACCTGGTTCCCACTTGGTTCATCCCAGCTACGCCCGGGTCACTCACCCTGCCATCAACTGTGAGTAAAAACCCTGAAAGACATCCTGCTTGTGTGGAGTCATTCTGCGCCTTGTAGTTCTACACATCTTCACAGGGCCCTGGGGCTTGCCTCACTCTCAGGAGGCTACTACAACTGGCTGCACCCACCATCAGCCCCAGGCATCCCTTAACCTGCAGTGGCGGTCTCCACTGACCGCAAATCTGAGAGTGGCGTCACGACAAATAGAAGATTTCCTACCTGTGACCGGATCCAGCTGAGTGGAGTCCCTGAAGGTAATGCACCGACACAGCGTTCCCGGGGCTCAACACTACCTTTCACAATCCCCTCCCTGTATGCCTCATAATGTCCTTCATTGCCCTAAAATGCCCCAATTTGCTTCATAATGCCCCCCACTGACCCATAATGTCCCCCACTGCCCTATAATGTCCCAATTTGCTTCATAATGTTTCCCACTGCCCTATAAGGTCCTCCCCTGCCCTATAATGTCCCACACTGCCCTGTAATGTCCCCCACTGCCCTATAGTGTCCCCCACTGCTCTACAGTGTCCCAATTTGCTTCATAATGTTTCCCATTGCCCTATAATGTCCCGATTTGCTTCATAATGTCCCCCACTGCCCTATAATGTCCCCCTCTGCCCTATAGTGTCCCCCACTGCCCTATAATGTCCCAATTTGCTTCATAATGTCCCCCACTGCCCTATAATGTCCCGATTTGCTTCATAATGTCCCCCACTGCCCCATAATGTCCCCCTCTGCCCTATAGTGTCCCCCACTGCCCTATAGTGTCCCCCACTGCCCTATAATGTCCCCCACTGCTCTATAATGTCCCAATTTGCTTCATAATGTTCCCCACTGCCCTATAATGTCCCCCTCTGCACTATAGTGTCCCCCACTGCCCTATAATGTCCCAATTTGCTTCATAATGTCCCCCACTGCCCTATAATGTCCCGATTTGCTTCATAATGTCCCCCACTGCCCTATAATGTCCCCCTCTGCCCTATAGTGTCCCCCACTGCCCTATAGTGTCCCAATTTGCTTCATAATGTCCCCAACTGCTCTATAATGTCTTAATTTGCTTCATAATGTCCCCCACTGCCCTATAATGTCCCCCTCTGCCATATAGTGTTCCCCACTGCCCTATAATGTCCCAATTTGCTTCATAATATCCCCCACTGCCCAATAATGTCCCGATTTACTTCATAATATCCCCCACTGCCCTATAATGTCCCCCTCTGCCATATAGTGTCCCCCACTACCCTATAGTGTCCCCCATTGCCCTATAGTGTCCCCCACTGCCCTATAGTGTCCCAATTTGCTTCATAATGTCCCCAACTGCTCTATAGTGTCCCAATTTGCTTCATAATGTTCCCCACTGCCCTATAATGTCCTCCCCTGCCCTATAATGTCCCCCACTGCCCTGTAATGTCCCCCACTACCCTATAGTGTCCCCCATTGCCCTATAGTGTCCCCCACTGCCCTATAATGTCCCAATTTGCTTCATAATATCCCCCACTGCCCAATAATGTCCCGATTTACTTCATAATATCCCCCACTGCCCTATAATGTCCCCCTCTGCCATATAGTGTCCCCCACTACCCTATAGTGTCCCCCATTGCCCTATAGTGTCCCCCACTGCCCTATAGTGTCCCAATTTGCTTCATAATGTCCCCAACTGCTCTATAATGTCCCAATTTGCTTCATAATGTTCCCCACTGCCCTATAATGTCCTCCCCTGCCCTATAATGTCCCCCACTGCCCTGTAATGTCCTCCACTGCCCTATAGTGTCCCCCACTGCTCTACGGTGTCCCACACTGCCCTATAGTGTCCCCCACTGCTCTATAATGTCCCAATTTTCTTCATAATGTCCCCCACTGCCCTATAATGTCCCCCTCTGCCATATAGTGTCACTCACTGCCCTATAATGTCCCAATTTGCTTCATAATGTCCCCCACTGCCCTATAATGTCCCGATTTGCTTCATAATATCCCCCACAGCCTTATAATGTCCCCCTCTGCCATATAGTGTCCCCCTCTGCCCTATAGTGTCCCAATTTGCTTCATAATGTCCCCAACTGCTCTATAATGTCCCAATTTGCTTCATAATGTCCCCCACTGCCCTATAGTGTCCCAATTTGCTTCATAATGTTCCCCACTGCCCTATAATGTCCTCCCCTGCCCTGTAATGTCCTCTCCTGCCCTATAATGTTCCCCACTGCCCTGTAATGTCCCCCACTGCCCTATAGTGTCCCCCACTGCTCTACGGTGTCCCACACTGCCCTATAGTGTCCCCCACTGCTCTATAATGTCCCAATTTTCTTCATAATGTCCCCCACTGCCCTATAATGTCCCCCTCTGCCATATAGTGTCACTCACTGCCCTATAATGTCCCAATTTGCTTCATAATGTCCCCCACTGCCCTATAATGTCCCGATTTGCTTCATAATATCCCCCACAGCCTTATAATGTCCCCCTCTGCCATATAGTGTCCCCCTCTGCCCTATAGTGTCCCAATTTGCTTCATAATGTCCCCAACTGCTCTATAATGTCCCAATTTGCTTCATAATGTCCCCCACTGCCCTATAGTGTCCCAATTTGCTTCATAATGTTCCCCACTGCCCTATAATGTCCTCCCCTGCCCTATAATGTCCTCTCCTGCCCTATAATGTTCCCCACTGCCCTGTAATGTCCCCCACTGCCCTATAGTGTCCCCCACTGCTCTACGGTGTCCCACACTGCCCTATAGTGTCCCCCACTGCTCTATAATGTCCCAATTTTCTTCATAATGTCCCCCACTGCCCTATAATGTCCCCCTCTGCCATATAGTGTCACTCACTGCCCTATAATGTCCCAATTTGCTTCATAATGTCCCCCACTGCCCTATAATGTCCCGATTTGCTTCATAATATCCCCCACAGCCTTATAATGTCCCCCTCTGCCATATAGTGTCCCCCTCTGCCCTATAGTGTCCCAATTTGCTTCATAATGTCCCCAACTGCTCTATAATGTCCCAATTTGCTTCATAATGTCCCCCACTGCCCTATAGTGTCCCAATTTGCTTCATAATGTTCCCCACTGCCCTATAATGTCCTCCCCTGCCCTGTAATGTCCTCTCCTGCCCTATAATGTTCCCCACTGCCCTGTAATGTCCCCCACTGCCCTATAGTGTCCCCCACTGCTCTACGGTGTCCCACACTGCCCTATAGTGTCCCCCACTGCTCTATAATGTCCCAATTTTCTTCATAATGTCCCCCACTGCCCTATAATGTCCCCCTCTGCCATATAGTGTCACTCACTGCCCTATAATGTCCCAATTTGCTTCATAATGTCCCCCACTGCCCTATAATGTCCCGATTTGCTTCATAATATCCCCCACAGCCTTATAATGTCCCCCTCTGCCATATAGTGTCCCCCTCTGCCCTATAGTGTCCCAATTTGCTTCATAATGTCCCCAACTGCTCTATAATGTCCCAATTTGCTTCATAATGTCCCCCACTGCCCTATAGTGTCCCAATTTGCTTCATAATGTTCCCCACTGCCCTATAATGTCCTCCCCTGCCCTATAATGTCCTCTCCTGCCCTATAATGTTCCCCACTGCCCTGTAATGTCCCCCACTGCCCTATAGTGTCCCCCACTGCTCTACGGTGTCCCGCACTGCCCTATAGTGTCCCCCACTGCTCTATAATGTCCCAATTTTCTTCATAATGTCCTCCACTGCCCTATAATGTCCCCCTCTGCCATATAGTGTCCCTCACTGCCCTATAATGTCCCAATTTGCTTCATAATGTCCCCCACTGCCCTATAATATCCCGATTTGCTTCATAATATCCCCCACTGCCCTATAATGTCCCCCTCTGCCATATAGTGTCCCCCCACTGCCCTATAGTGTCCCCCACTGCCCTATAGTGTCCCCAACTGCTCTATAATGTCCCAATTTGCTTCATAATGTCCCCCACTGCCCTATAATGTCCCCCACTGCCCTGTAATGTCCCCCACTGCCCTGTAATGTCCCACACTGCCCTATAGAGTCCCCCACTGCTCTATAATGTCCCAATTTGCTTACTAATGATCCCCGCTGTCCTATAGTGTCCCACACTGACCTATAATATGCTCCATAAAGTCCCCCACCGCCCCTTAATGCCCCATGTGAAGTAACATCACTCATCCCCCACCGCAGCCCCTCATGTAAATTTACTGTAATGTTCTCTTTGGCTCCTCTGAAGCGCTTACCTGTGAATGCACGTCGTCCTCCTCTTCATGTCTGCAGCTGCGGCCCCGGTGATGATGGATGTCGGTGCAGGACTGAGGCACGCTCCTCTGCCTCAGTCCTGTGGCGTCCTCCTCCTTTGCAGCCCCGGCCCCAGTGATGACGGTATGTCGCGGTGCGGGATATGTCGCCGGCCGCATTGTTCAAATGTATGCGCGCCTGAAAGACACGCATACATTTGAATAGCGGCGTGGTCTCCAGGTCCTGTAGACCTCATCTGTGCAGGCCTGGGAACATCCGCAGTGCAGCGTTAGGACCTTTGGTGAATCACATGACTATGATGTCACTAAAGGTCATTCTGCAACTGCGGACATTTCAGTGAGTGCACAAAACTTGTACGATCATTGAAGTTTACGATTGAAAGGCTGGAGGCCCCTTAGATGGTGGGGGCCCTGGATCAGCTGCCCACTCTGCCCACCAATAAACTCCGGCCCAGAGAAACAGGCGGCCCTGCGGCCCTTTACAGCAGCTCCGCACTATATAACGCATGAGGGGGGGGGCACTGAGGACCCGGGGCCTACCTGGGTATTCCCCAGAACCCCCGGTGGGCCAGTCCGACCCTGCGTTCGCCATCCCATCGTACACAAAAGACATAGAAAAGATGGCCCTGTCAGTAGGTCCATAAAAAACTATGAACTGAACAGGACAGACAGAATGGACGTCTGAATGAGCTCTCACCAAACACATTGCAAACTGGGGAAAGAGTTATAGAAAGTGGAAGGGCCCACTCGAAGCCACCACTACTCCTCAGTGTATCGGTGTGTGCATCACATCGATGCAGTTGAAGTCTGTGATAGAGCAGGAAGACATGATCTCCCTGCACTACTGCTCTGTAGGCCACAGGTTGGTTAAGGTCCACAGGCTCCAGAACACCACTGGTACACTGGACTAGTCCTGGGCAGAGCATCATGATGACGCCATCTTGCCAGGACTCTAACATATTATGCGTGACCCAGCATGATGGCATCACTGCATCAGTCCACCTGAAAAAGAAAGATGGACCAAAAGTGCCTTCATCATTGGTCACTGCCTAGTCTTGTAAATAAAATTGTTATGTTTGTCATGTCAACGTAAGATTACTAAAAGCCACTGATCAGTGGCGTACCACAATAGCGGCAGGCTACATGGCCGCTAGGGGATTCATGAGTCATTGGATACTAATACAGTTGAAAGTAACAACGGAAAAGGGAGCTGTTCGCTCCCTCTTCCATCATCCTCCTTTTGCACCTGAGGTCTCATCCCAGCAGGCGCAGTGATGTCACTACATTTTGACTGCTCTGCCTAGCAGTGTAGAACTACAGACCACATGCTGTGGGGGAGCTTTGAACGGTATTTTCTTTTTTTTTTTCCTTTTCTTTAATCCATGGGAGCTATTATACTGTATGGAAAACTTTGTGGGACTCATCATTGTTTGTAGGGGTATGTGGGGTGCCATTATAAAGTTTGTAGGGGTATGTGGGGGCCATTATAAAGTTTGTAGGGGTATGTGGGGGCCATTATGCTATTTGGAGGGCTATGTGTGTGCCATTATACAGTTTGCAGGGCTATGTAGGGCCCATTATACCGTTTGCAAGGCCATGAGGGGCCATTATACTAATTGCAGGGCTATGTGGGGGCCATTATACAGTTTGAAGCGCTATGTGGGGAACACTATACTATTCGGATGGCTGTGTGATGGCTATTATACAGTTTGAAGGGCTATGTGGGGGTTATCATACTGTTGGGAGAGCTGTGTGGGGCCATTATACTATTTGGACGGCTATGTGGGGGGTAATAATACTGTTTGCAGGGCTATGTGGGAGCCATTATACAGTTTGCTGAGCAAGGGCCATTACACTGTTTGGAGGGTAAATGTTGGCCATTATATTGTTTGGATTGCTTTGTGGGGGTCATTATACTGTTTGGAGAGCTGTGTGTGGGTCATTATACTGTTTGAAGAGCTGTTTGGGTCCACTACACTATTTGGAGGGCTATGTGGGTAGAAATTATACTGTTTGCAGGGCTGTGTGGGAGCCCTCATACAGTTTGCTGGGCTATGTGGAGGGCAATAATACTGTTTGGAGGGCTATATGTTGGCCATTATTCTGCTTGAAGACCATTATAATTTGTGCAGACCATTATACAATCATAGTGTGTGGGGTGTAAGAGCCATTATAGTGTATGGAGTCCATTATACTATATGGAGGGCTGTGTTGGAGCCATCATATTGTGTTAGAGTCAATGTGGGGGTATCGTACTTTGGGGGGGAGGTAATGTAGGGTGCATGTGGAGAGTGCTGTGTTAGAATTCACTGTGGAGGAATCATACTGTGTTTGGGGACACTTTTGTTGCTCTCATACTTTATGGGGCCATGAAAGGGGTATCTTAAAGTGTGGGAACCCTAAGGGGGTTTAATAGCAGGAAAATTACTTTGTAAGAGCTGCAAAGTTGTGAGATATGCTGTTCTGTGACCCAGCTGAATATATATATTTTTTGTGGGGGCCCAAATAGGAATTCTGCTATGGGGTCCCCTTGGTTTTTGTATGCCTCTGATGCTGATCCAAAAAATAAGTTGTCTCTTTTCATTGTGGCACCAATCTTACATAAGTATTTACCTCTTTTGCTACCTACCAGCAGCCGACTGTGTGAGGGTTAAATTGAGATTTCACAACCATAACAGCAGCTGTTTACTTTCAAGTATTTCTGCTTTGGTTAATCATTCCTAACTTCATTTTATCTCCTGTACCTGCCAGTATTCAAACACAAGGCTTTGGAAAACATCATGGTAACCTTTCATGTGTTTGAGATCACATATTTATGAAATTTTGGTGCAAGATTGTGTCGCTTGCAATGTTTTTTGTGTACATGTTCCACAGTCCATTGTGGTCATCCATGTGCCACCTGTGTGTCCGTGTGACACATCCATGTGACATCCATGTGCAGTGGCGCAACTAGAGTTCAATGGGCCATGGTGCAAAATTCGGACCTGGGCCCCCCTGTTCTCGCCCCCTCAGGGTACAGGATAATTACGCTGACACGTGGCTCTTTCCCTCAGTACCCAGCTTTCTCATACTCCGATATCCCGATATAATATCCGGTATTATAATGCATCTCATAGTCCTCCATATATTATAATGCACCCCTTTAGTCCTCCATATATTATAATGTGTGGTGCCCCTGAGTATTCGATAGCCACAGGGTATTGTACCTGAAATAAGGTGCAGTGCTTGACCCGGATCCAAAGGAGGTCGGTACCAGTTCCACTTACAACTCATACACACAACCAAGTTGCCCTCCCCACTGGGGACTGGGCTAGTGTCGGGTTTTTAAGGCAGTCACCAAACATGGGGGGCAGCCACCCACTAGTGACAGGGACCCGGGGGAGGAGCAGCCACCAGGGGGTGTTAGGAGCCAACACAACAGCTAGAGAGTTCTCCAGCAGGAGTGGAAGGGAGCAGTCGGGTTTTGCGAGTGGCTCTGGTGGGACGCAGAGGTCAATACTGTCGCCGAGGGGAGAGCTTCATTGCTCCCTCGAAACCGTCGCAGTGCAGGGTGCAGAATCTTAGGGTGGATTATACTTCAGGTTGTCCACCAAAATCTGCAGGCCAGGGGGATTGCATGTCTCTCCGGCCCCCACAGTTCCCGGAGCACAGTGCTATATAGGATCCGGGGTCATGTTCTAAGGCAGGCCCCACAACGGAACCATGGCACCTGCATACGGGACGAGAGTAGAACACTTTTCAAGAACCGGGGTCCCCAAGAGCTTCGGACCACGAGGATCCAACACCAAGCGCAAGGAGGAAGGGCCCACCATCCACTGTAACGGTTCTGACCTCTAAAGGATCCGAGTTCGACAGGGCCCATCACAGCGGGTGACCGGTACTTCCTGGGTGAGTGGCAGAACTGTGAGTAAAACACCTGGAACCCGCAGAGACTGCGTCCGCTTGTCATTCTCGGCGCCACTGCCTAGTGCTTCTGCGCCCGCCATTACTACTCCCCTCATCATCCTCCCCGGGGCCCGCTCCACCTGTGGGGAGCAGAAAACACCTCAGCTGCTACTACCATCCACCCGGAGGACAGCGACAGCAGCGGCGGCTATTCCCTGGCCGCATACTGCAGGTGGCATTACTAAATCAACCTGCATCACTACCCCCTCCTTTATTGTACACCTCGGGGCCATGAAACCGGGCAAAAGGGCCACCTCGTGACATCACCAGACCCACACATCACCAGGCCCGGAGACGAGTAATTTAACCCCTTGCCCCGTGGGTGATACAAATGCACTCCCCATAGTCCTCCATATATTATAATGCACTTCCCATAGTCCTCCATATATTATAATACACTCCCCATAGTCCTCCATATATTATAATATACCCCCCATAGTCCTCCATATATTATAATACACTATCCATAGTCCTCCATATATTATAATACACCCCCCATAGTCCTCCATATATTATAATACACTCCCCATAGTCCTCCACATATTATAATGCAGCCCCCATAGTCCTTCATATCATATAATGTAGCCCCCATAGTCCTCCATATATTATAATACACTCCCCATAGTCCTCCATATAGTATAATGCACCCCCATAGTCCTGCATATACTTTAATATACCCCATATTCCTCCATATAGTATTATGTAGCCCCTATATAGTATTTGGCTCCCCAATATAGTATTATGCAGCTCCCACATACCATTTTGCAGCCCCCATGTAGTAGTATACAACCCCCATATCGTTTAATGCACCCCCATAGTCGTCTGGCCACCGTGATTAAATACATACTCCTTTCTCCCCGTTCTTCCGCTGCTCCGGTGTTCTCAGTGTGTGTCCAATGTTCTGCCACTCTGCACATCTCAGCACAGTGTGCCAGATGCATATCTAGGGGAAGCTGGCAGGGTATGTGCCCCGGGCGCAGTGTCAGGGGGGTGCTGTTGGGCCGGGCTGATGCAACGCCGTCCGAGTTCCGGGGACTGCAGTGCTCATGCCGGCAGCACTCATGTCTGCAGCTGCACTTTCCTGATTTGCTGTTTCTTAAATCCACTCCTGCACACAGCTTTCACTGCTGCATGCAGGGTCTTAGTTTGTCTGTGGGCAGCGCTAGCACGCAGTGTGCACTGCATTCCCATCGAAAAGATGAAGGTAGATGTTAGAATATACGTGCTCCTTCCAGTTATGACTTAATTTGTCATGAAGCTGGTCACGTTCACTAACCTGGAAAGAGCCCATACAGTTTAGGCTCAACCCACAGATGAAGAGAGCATTCATTAAGAAAGTGTCGCGCCCAGGGAAGGGGGTACTCAGTCCCGGGTGGTTGCAAATGGGAATGTCTCTCTGGTGGCCGTCGCCCGGTCCCATGCCCTGGGGCTTCTTTTGTAAAAGGGGGATATTTACAGGGGAGATAAGAATTAATCTTCATGACGCCACCTGCGGGTTGCGGCTAATGATGGAGAACCGCCGCTGCTGAATGTGGGTACTCCCAGAGCTGGTGGTGGTTGCAGAAATGGTGTTAGGCCCTCCGCAAGTAGGGCCGTGCCTGGGAGACGTGTCGGGGTAATAAAGGAGACCACACCAGGTTGTTTTGAACAGTCTCTTCTCACTCATCACTCAGGCCCTTGGATTACTGGTTCAGGACCCTTGGAGTAACAGTGCCAATGTAGTGACCCAGGTTGCTCTGTCCCCAGTACTCTCTGTTGGTTGGGTCCCCGTAGCCTGGAGCGTTTAGTGCCCGAATGTCCCTTTTGGGGGTACAGTATCCTTCTCCATACGGCGGGCAGTGCGGACCCTGTGGGGAGGTAAGGGTCCGAACCCCGATCCTAGTTTACTGCTGATGCCCCCGGATTATTTGGTTCAGTGAAGTCCTTGAAGGTGTCCTCACCGGGCAGGTATTTATCAAGCCGTGTAGAACTGGCACCTGATCTAGGGCCCTGTGCCCCATGTGTCCTCCGGTCCCAGCAGTACTTGTCCATACCTGCCCTGGCGACCTCTCTCCCGTGCCCCAGGGTCACGTCCGCACACCTCTCTATGCGCTACACTTCTCTAGACTAACTGCTTACCCCTCCCACCAGACTGGCTAATCCTGGGACTCATTCCTTCCATGGCGACCATCCCCTTACATGGTTAACCCTCTATGCCCGGTGTGGAGTGGAGAACTAGGATTTTGGTTGTGCTTTGGTGGTATCGGCACTGGTACTCCAGGTCCCAGGGGGTAGGTCCTGCATCCCCAAGAGGATGCAGTTCCTTATAGTGCCCTGAGTAGCTCAGGGGCGCTACAGAAGCATTAGCTGAAGCATTAACATCCCGCCGAGCTGTATGTCGTCCCCCCACCTCAGTTCTGTATACCCCCAGTACTGTCTGTCTCCTCTACCCCAGTGCGATATACCCCCAAAACTGTTTGTCTTCACCACCCCAGTGCTGTATACCCCCAGAACTATCTGCCCCCACACCCCAGTGCTGTATACCCCAGAACTTTCTGTCCCCCCAACCTAGTGCTATATAGCCCCAGAACTGTCTGTCCCTTGACCCCAGTGCTGTATACCCCCAATAACTGTCTGTCCCTTGACCCCAGTGCTGTATATGTCGCGGGCGGAGGAGGGGACGCTGCGCTCACCCACTGCTCGGGTCCGGCTGCTGCTCGGTGGCTCGAGCGACGGGCCGGATCCCGGGGACTCGAGTGGCGTTTCTCACCCGTGAGTGAAAGGGGGGTGGTTTGGTTTAGGGATATTGTCCGTGACGCCACCCACGGTTGTGGTGAGGTTGTGACACCACCGCTGCTCTGGACGGGGATCCCGGGAGCGATGACAGGGAGCAGCTTGGATGTTGGTTCTCCCCTCCGTGGGTAGGGGGGTTGGTAGTCCTGGGGCCCGATGAGGGGTAGGGATGGATGGCAGGCGGGTTACAGGGCACGGTGAGGTGCAGGGTCGCGGGGGGCAGCGCTGTGCCGCACGGCACGGTGGTACTCACTCAGCCAATGATGAATGCAAAGTCTCCGGTAAAACAAACGGCTGGATGGATGGGTCCCACAGATGGCTGCGGTGTTTCTCCTCCCGGTAGGTTGATGGTGACTGCCTTTCCCTGCACCTGTGTTGTGTTTACGGTTCCAATGGCTTCCCACCGGTAACCCGCACCGCAGCTTGGATGGATGCTGAAGGAGCCCCTTTTGCCCGCAGGCTCTGGCCCTGGGAACTGTAGCCTTGGCGGTGACTGTGTTTCCCTTTACGGTTTGAGTTGTTGCCTTCAATCGGGTCTTGACTGCTGGAAAACCCCGGAGGTTCCCTTCGCTAACGGATTTGACCAGTTTTACGGCATCTCCTAGCCTGGTCGGGGTCCGTAAGCCCTGCCGAGTGGTGCTGGCCTCTCTTTGCTCCCTGATCCGGTACCGTCGGGCCACCGCCCGTCCCCGGTCCTTACGGTTCGCTCCAAGCAGCCTCTTCTGCAGACGGTCACCACCGTCTGCCAACCTTGCTGTTCCGTCGGGGCCATACACCCGGACACCTTCAGTCTCCTCTACTGCCACTTCACCTCTCTCCTCCACTCCTCTCAACACTCAACTTCATTACTCACTGACTCCTTTTCCCGCCTCCAGGACTGTGAACTCCTCAGTGGGCGGGGCCAACCGCCTGGCCCACCCCCTGGTGTGGACATCAGCCCCTGGAGGGAGGCAACAAGGATTTCTGTTTGACCTAGATGTGCCTAGCTGGAGTGTGGGGGTGTGTTGTTGTAGTACCTGTGACGTCCTGGCTTGTCAAGGGCGCCACATTCCCCCTTAGTAAAATGCAGACCGTCCGCGGGCTGCCCGTCCATCACCGGTTTTATTTTTGTTAACTGTAGAAAAGGAGTAAAACACAATAAACATTAAAACATAAGCATTTGCATCAATCTTCCCATAACGGGAGGTACGGTACTTAAACGTTGCCAACGGTAGCGGCTTCCGCTCTTCTCCCACCCACACAACCTGGCCCTGATGCTGCCCCTAAGAAGTGCCCAGTCCATCACCAGGCTGCCCGAGCGGGTACGGTCTCTTTCAGGGGACCCACGTCCATGGGGAACCCCTGAACCCCCGGAGGATCGCCACCAGTTTCGGTACTGACGGGCCTGGGCCATCCCTTTCCTCCAGGCCCATCCTCCCAAATCAGTCTCTCCGGAGGCAGTAACGGAATCAAGCCAACACATTTTTATTTACATTCCACTAAGTTTTTGGTTTCTCTGCAAGTTCTCGGGCTTGTCCGTAAGCAGTTCCTTATGCAAGGATTGCAGACAGTCCCTACGGGGACAACAGTTGCCGGCAACGGCCGGTTCAATCAAAAGCTCAATCAGGTCACTTCTTCGGTTGATTTGCTCTTATCATTTAAAAAACTTTCAAACTGTACACTCAATACATAAAGCCTCCCCCCCCCTTTTAAAGTGTAGTTTCCCTATACCTAAGTGGGGGTCTACCTAGGTTGGGACGAGTGGACCTCCGGGGTCCAGTGTCAGTGGTGACAGGCAGGGGGGCAGAGGGAACAATCAGTTCCTCTTCCCTGCTATCGTGTGGGGCAGGCGGAGGCGTAGGGGAGCTGGGTACAGGTACATCCCTGGGCACTGGCTCGTGGTTGACCACTTCCATCCCTTCCTCATCCACGGGTTGTGGGAACAGTATCACTGGAAGAATCACCGCGCCGTTCTGTGTAGGCCAGTCTGCTGGAAAATCACCCATCATGGTGTGAATTACCTCTTTTTCTTTCTCCGCTGGTCTGGGACCTGGAGCTTCATCCGCTACCCTCAATGCTGGTGGACACCTCTTCAGAAGGTCTTGGGAAACCGTGGCCAAGGTCCCTCCTTGGTCACGGCTGATCTGGTAAGCCTTCCCATTCTCCCATCCTGTGGGCTGTATTACATACGGGGTTTGTTCCCATTGATCATCCAGCTTGTGGGTCCTTCTTTTTCGCTTCAGCTCTACATCTCCAGACTGGAAAGGACCGGCAGACGCCTTCTTGTTGAAGCACTGCTCCTGTTGTCCCCGACTCCGGCACAAGTTCTTTTCAACATATTCCTGGACCTGTCGGTACTGCATAACATACATATGACTCATAGGTCTAGGGAATATATATTATCATAACAAGACGAAATATTCCCAAGTGTAAATAATTTATTAAATATAGATTTTTATATAGGGTACCACATCTTTAGTGAAATTTCAAAATTCATTTGTTATAGACATATACCAATTGGTCACCTCTGACCTTGATTGCCAAGGACAGGGTTTACATAATTATATCAGGCAAATAAACACATTCAAATTATCTAAGAGTACATACAGGGAGTATGGATAAATCACTGTACAAACAACTTAACTTAAGGACTTTATATATTCTTCTTCAGAACATTAGTGACATGAGCCACTTAGATATGCAGTCCAGAAGAGTCCAAAAAAGATCAGGGCATACGGTATCCAGTCCCAGTGATGTTAAAGTGACCTGCCAATCATCAGATCAGTTGGAAACAGTCTCCACCTCGACGCGTTTCCCCACATAAAAACACTGTGGTTCATCAGGAGGCTATGGAAAGTAAATGCAATCTATCAGGCGCTATGGTGACGTCTCCTATCTGTGGGCTTTTCTACCTATATGTCACGCTCCCCGGGTCCTCGGCTCCCCTCCCCGGGTCCTCTGCTCCGCTCCCCGGGTCCTCAGCTCCGCTCCCCGGCTCACCTGCCACGCTCCCCGCTCTCCAGCCTCCGGTGCCCGTCCTTCCCAGGCCCCCTGGTCTCCGATCCCGGCGCCCGACGGCTTCCCAGGTCCTGGCCGGCTCCCCTGCGTCCTCCTCTCAGCTTCCTTCCCTGGCTTCTGGCACCCGGGCCGCGCGCATGCGCATTAGGGCGCGCGCGCGGTCACTGACCCTTTCTTAAAGGGCCAGCGTCCATTAACAGGAAATGATGCAAAACAGGTACAGGGTATAAAGGGGTTTATTGTCCAAGGGGGCGGGGCCTGATCTTCGTGTTTCCTAAGCTAGGAGTCAGGTCTCCTGGTGTTTTTGTGATATACTCACCTATCTCTCTTGTAGAGCCGTGCCTGCCTCGCCATCCGGTCCTGACCGAATCCCGAACCCCGAACGCTGTCCATCTGCCATCCTGACAGTCCGTACCATCTCGGATCCCTGCGGTGACCCGTCATCTCGCTCCAAAGGTTCCGGACCCCGCTTGACATCATCTCGGCTTCCGAACCTGAGCTGCGTCACCCAGACTACCACCAGTGACTCCGTGGTCCCAGGGACTTCTCCGTTATCCTCGTGTGCACGGACTGTTCTGCTGTCTATAGTGCTCCAGCTACCGGACCCCTTACCAACATCTAGGAGTTCGGCCCAGTGGATCCACCTCCTGGGTCTGCCCGTCCACCTGGCCCTGACACTATACAGCCGCGGAGGCATCGCTGCATCGCGCATGCGCGGTAGTGATGCCATGACGTTCACCTCACCTGATTAATTGGCCCACAGCTGATTCGATTTATGCGAGCTTTTTAAACCCCTATGGACATGCAGCTCCATGACGCTTCCAGGGACGGTGGTAGCTGTTTATCGTTACAGGATTCTTCTGTGCTGCTGCCGATTCTATCAGAGAAAGACGCCATGGATCTGCATGTCCAACTATCTTCTCTTTATGGCAAGTAGATTATACCTTGTTTATCTTACTATGTTTGCTTATCTTCCACACATGTTGGTGTTTCTCTATGAATCATATGTATGATATCATGCTCCAATCCTGATAGGTTGCATTTACTTTCCATAGCCTCCTGATGAACCACAGTGTTTTTATGTGGGGAAACGCGTCGAGGTGGAGACTGTTTCCAACTGATCTGATGATTGGCAGGTCACTTTAACATTACTGGGACTGGATACCGTACGCCCTGATCTTTTTTGGACTCTTCTGGACTGCATATCTAAGTGGCTCATGTCACTAATGTTCTGAAGAAGAATATATAAAGTCCTTAAGTTAAGTTGTTTGTACGGTGATTTATCCATACTCCCTGTATGTACTCTTAGATAATTTGAATGTTTATTTGTCTGATATAATTATGTAAACCCTGTCCTTGGCAATCAAGGTCAGAGGTGACCAATTGGTATATGTCTATGACAAATGAATTTTGAAATTTCACTAAAGGTGTGGTACCCTATATAAAAATCTATATTTAATAAATTATTTACACTTGGGAATATTTCGTCTTGTCCTGTCGGTACTGCACCCTCCGCCGAGTGTCCCATTCAGCTGTCGAAGGGAGCGCTTCCGGGGCTTCCAACACCATTTCTAAACCCTCTCGTTGCCGGCCGGGGCGAGCCCTCATCAGGTATGCTGGAGTGCATTTCGTCGAGCTGGAAGGGATGTTGTTATACATATCAACCAGGTCAGGTAGCTTCTTCGGCCACAGGTTCCGCTCTTCTAGCGGCAACGTCTTGAGGAGGCCCAGGACCAGGTGGTTCATCTTTTCACACATGCTGTTGGTTTGGGCGTGGTAAGGCGTGGTCCGGATTTTCTTGCAGCCATACAACTGGCAGAATTCTTGGAATACCTCCGCTTCAAAGGCCGGACCTTGGTCGGTAAGCACCTTCTCAGGGTACCCATGTGGTCGGCAGAAATAAACCTGGAACGCTCTAGCGGCGGTACGGCCGGTTAGGTCTTTAACTGGGACAACCACCATGAACCTTGAATAGTGGTCTACAATGGTCAGAGCGTAGGTGTGCCTTCTTCGGCTGGGGGTGAGCTTTACATGGTCAAGGGCAACCAGCTCCAGCGGTTGATGTGTAATGATCGGGTGTAGGGGTGCCTTCTGGCTGGCCTCGTCCTTCCTTCTCAACGCGCAGGGGCCACATTCTCGGCACCAGGCCTCCACAGATTCCCGCATTCCACTCCAATAGAACCGCTCTCTCAACAACATCTCCAGCTTCTTCCACCCGAAGTGCCCAGCACCATCATGGTATGCTTGCAGGACGGTGGGCACGTTAGACTGGGGAATCACCAGCTGGCGGATCTTCTCGTGGGTCTTCGGATTAATCAGCTCACGATACAACTTCCCCTGGTGTAGGTACAGCCGGGTCCCTTCTCGCCACAGGCGTTGGGCTTCGGCCGGGGCGGCAGGGTCTATCCCAGCAGAACCCTATTCCACCAGGATCTTGACCAGGCGGACAGCAGGTGCCTGGTCCTGAGCTTCCTGCCACTCCTGACTTGGCAGCGGGTCCAGGTTCACCCGTTGTTGATGGACATGCACCTTCTCAGTTAACGGCCGGTGAAACGCAGGCAACTCAATCTCTTCGAGGTCGTCATCCTCGGGCCCTTCTTCCGACAGGTGGGGCATCCGAGAGAGTGCATCGGCATTAACATTGGAACGGCCGGCCCAGTACTTGATGGTGAAATTGTAGTTGGCTAGCCTGGCCACCCACCGCTGCTCCAACGCGCCCAGCTTGGCTGTGTCCAGGTGGGTAAGCGGGTTATTGTCCGTGAAAGCGGTGAATTTGGCTGCTGCCAGGTAATGGCGGAACCGCTCGGTGATAGCCTACACCAGTGCTAGGAGTTCAAGCTTGAAAGAGCTGTAGTTCTCAGGGTTCCTCTCAGTCGGTCGGAGTTTTCGGCTAGCATAAGCAATCACCTTCTCACTTCCGTCTTGGACCTGGGATAGGACAGCCCCCAAGCCCACATTGCTGGCATCGGTGTAGAGGATGAATGGGTGGCTGTAGTCAGGGTACACTAGGATTTCCTCTCCGGTCAGGGCCGCTCTCAGCTGGCGGAAGGATTCCTCATGCTTTTCTTCCCACACCAGTGGGGCTCCTAGGGGTCTACCCCCCTTGGTATATCCCACGAGGAGGTCTTGCATGGGGGCAGCTATCTTCGTGTACCCCTTGATGAAGCGACGGTAATACCTCACCAGGCCCAGGAACTGCCTCACTTCCCTCACCGTGGTTGGTCTCGGCCAGTCTTGGATGGCGGTGATCTTCTCGGGGTCGGGGGCGACATCCTCCGCACCCACCACATGTCCAAGGTACTGCACTCTGGGCTTCAGCAGATGACACTTGGAGGGCTTCAACTTCATCCCATACTTAGCAAGGGACGCGAACACCTCGGCTAGGTGCTCCAGGTGGGCTTCATACGTCTGTGAGTACACAATCACATCATCCAAGTACAGCAACACGGTCTCGAAATTTAGGTGTCCCAGACAGCATTCCATCAGCCGTTGGAAGGTTCCGGGGGCATTGCACAGCCCGAACGGCATGCTGTTGAACTCGCAGAGTCCCATAGGAGTGGCGAAGGCAGTCTTCTCTCGGTCTTCTGGCGCCACGGCCACCTGCCAGTACCTGCTGGTGAGGTCAAGGGTGGAGAAGTAGTTAGCGGTTCTCAGCGCAGCCAGGGACTCTTCAATGTGGGGCAGAGGGTAAGCATCCTTATGCGTTATCTGGTTAATCTTCCGGTAATCCACACACATCCGCATGGTGCCATCCTTCTTCTTAACCAGTACCAACGGGG
Source organism: Anomaloglossus baeobatrachus (assembly GCF_048569485.1). Classification (NCBI taxonomy): domain Eukaryota; kingdom Metazoa; phylum Chordata; class Amphibia; order Anura; family Aromobatidae; genus Anomaloglossus; species Anomaloglossus baeobatrachus. Next base: position 166,626,876 of record NC_134356.1, read on the forward strand.
CGGCCCAGGGACTACAACTGTCTCTAATAACCCCTGCCTCCTTCATGTTCCTCAACATGTCTTTGGCGCATTGGTAGTGCGCAGGGGAAATTGGCCTGTATCTCTCCTTGATAGGGGGGTGGGTACTGGTAGGGATGGGGTGTTGGACCCCTTTAATCTGCCCAAAATCTAGAGGGTGCGTGCTAAAAACTCGCTCATACTCCTGTACCACCCGGTATACCCCTTCCTTGTGGTGTGTGGGGGTATCATCAGTGCAGATGTGTAGCTCTCGACACCACTCGTCTAACTCCCCCAGGGATGGGTGGGGACTGGCAGCAGGCGGTGCGATCGGGGGAACGGCTTCATGGATGGTGTGGGGATCTAGAGTGAGCAATTTGGCAAGGGTAGCGTACCGGGGAAGCCTAACCTCTTCCTCCCCACAGTTCAATGCTCACACAGGCACTCTCCCTTTCTTGACATCTACCACCCCTCGGGCAGCCATTACTGTGGGCCAGTGTTCAGAGGACATGGGCTCTATCATGGCGGGGTAGTCTTGCCCTTGGGGCCCTACCGCTGCCCTACACCAAATCATCATCTCACTCCTGGGAGGCACAATCAAAGGGGCCGCATCCATCACCCTCACTCCTCAAATCTCTCCCCCTGTCGAATTCACATGCTGGCGATACATCAGGGCCCGGATCTCACGCTGCACAGCTCGCTGTCGGCTCCCCGCCGCCGTGGTGGCCAGCTGCTGCAGTATGGTCAGCACGTCACTCATGCAGTGCTCCATCACATTAGTACCTAGCACTACCTTTGGGTTATGATCACTGGGTTCATTCATTATCACAATCAAACCCTGGTGTTGCAGTTCAGCTTGTCCCACAGTCATGGCCACTTGTTTGTACCCTACTTGGGTCAATGGGAGTCCATCAGCGGCAATCAGTGTCATACTGCCATCTGGGGGGGCTAGTTCATCCTTTCCCCAATACCGCTGATACAATGTGTATGGTATGGTGGTTACCTGCGATCCAGTGTCCAGGAGAGCCATCAGCGGGATGCCGTCTACTGCCAGGGGGATGATGGGCCGGGCTCCGATGTACCGATCCCGCCAGTCGGGGGGGCCACTGGGTTCGACTCCTGAGGATTGGCCCGTGGCCCCAGGGGTTGCTCGTTTAACGGACACCATCGGGAGTAGTGGCCAGGCTTGCTGCACCTGTAACAAATCGGAGGTCCATACCGTGAGTCGTTGGCCCTTCTCCGCTGCATCCAGGGAACGTCCTCGGGGTTGTCGGCGAGCTGCATCCTCCCCGGGGGCTGGGACCTGGTCGGAGGCTGAAGTGCGGCGAGGATCTTGGCGAGGTCCCCATCCAGGCGGCGGACTTGGGCAGCCAGTTCCTCCATCATTCCGCTTGGAGCTGCAGGCACCGGAGGTGTTGGGAGGGCAGGGGTCACCACGACGGGAGCCGTCTCAGCTGGCCATGGGGCCGCCTCAGGGACTTCCGATGCTAGGGGCTGCAGAGCTTTAATGGCCCGTTCCTTTAACACGGCAAAGCCCACATCAGCGGGTTCTAGGGCCCATAGCCGGAGTTGCTTGCAGTCCTCCGAGGACCTCATCCCCTGTACAAACTGCTCCACTAGCATTTTGTTGCTGTCCGCATTGTTGATGGTGTCTACCCGTTTCAGTGTGCGGAGGGCAGTTTGCAGATGCAAGGCGTAGTCCCGAATGCTATCCGCGGGCCGTTGCCGGCATTGGTAAAACTGCATCCGCAGCTCGGCTTCGGTACGGGTCTCAAAGGCAGTCTGTAGCTTCTCAAAGATGGTGGCTACAGAGGACCGGTCCCCCTCGGCCCAGGTCTCCGCCTCCTGCTCAGCCGTGCCGGTTTTGCTGCCCCAGCACTACCGCTGCACGTTGCTTATCAGTTAGGGGGTACAGTTCCAGTAGCGGGCTAAGCTTCTTCCGGAAGACCTGCAACGCATCAGGTTTCCCATCGTACTGCGGCAGCCAGGTAGCTCCGGGCACATAGGGCAAGGAGAACGGCATCACCTGAGCGAGAGCTGGGGCCACGGCACCTCCGGCCAGTGCGGCCGGGACCTGGGCGGGCCCATTCCCATCCGCGGGTGCCACTGCGGCTGCGACCGCCGCTCCTCCAGCGGCTCCGTCGGGCGCAGACATCTTGTTTCCATCCCCCTTAGTCTTTTTCCAGCTCCTCCTCTACAGGGGCGGGGTTTCGGCTTTCACGCCTCCACTACTCGGGAAGATGCTCGAGTGGGGACTTTTCGCGCCCAAAATGGCGGCTTCTCCAAATTTTCGGCGGTCACACGGCGCACCTCTACCAGACGGCAGAGCGGTAAGATCCTGTTCGTGACGCCAAGTTGTCGCGGGCGGAGGAGGGGACGCTGCGCTCACCCACTGCTCGGGTCCGGCTGCTGCTGCTGCTGCTCGGTGGCTCGAGCGACGGGCCGGATCCCGGGGACTCGAGCGGCGTTCCTCGCCCGTGAGTGAAAGGGGGTGGTTTGGTTTAGGGATATTGTCCGTGACGCCACCCACGGTTGTGGTGAGATTGTGACACCACCGCTGCTCTGGATGGGGATCCCGGGAGCGATGACAGGGAGCAGCTTGGATGTTGGTTCTCCCCTCCGTGGGTAGGGGGGTTGGTAGTCCCGTGGCCCGGTGAGGGGTAGGAATGGATGGCAGGCGGGTTACGGGGCCCGGTGAGGTGCAGGGTCGCGGGGGCAGCGCTGTGCCGCATGGCACGGTGGTACTCACTCAGCCAATGATGAATGCAAAGTCTCCGGTAAAACAAACGGCTGGATGGACGGGTCTCCTCTACTGCCACTTCACCTCTCTCTTCCACTCCTCTCAACACTCAACTTCACTACTCACTGACTCCTTTTTCCGCCTCCAGGACTGTGAACTCCTCGGTGGGCGGGGCCAACCGCCTGGCCCACCCCCTGGTGTGGACATCAGCCCCTGGAGGGAGGCAACAAGGATTTCTGTTTGACCTAGATGTGCCTAGCCGGGGTGTGGGGGTGTGTTGTTGTAGTACCTGTGATGTCCTGGCTTGTCCAGGGCGCCACATATACACCAGAGCTGTCTGTCTCCCCATCCCAGTGCTGTATACTCCCAGAACTGTCTGTCCCCTGACCCCAGTGCTGTGTACCCTAGAACTGTCTGTCTCCCCATCCCAGTGCTGTATACTCCCAGAATTGTCTGTCCCTTGACCCCAGTGCTACAGTGCTGGCCAAAAGTATTGGCACCCCTGCAAATCTGTCAGAGAATGCTCAGTTTCTTCCTGAAAATGATTGCAATTACAAATTCTTTGGTATTATTATCTTCATTTAATTTGACTTCAATGAAAAAAAATAATAAAATTTGTCATAAAGCCAAATTGGATATAATTCCACACCAAACATAAAAAGGGGGTGGACAAAAGTATTGGCACTGTTTGAAAAATCATGTGATGCTTCTCTAATTTGTGTAATTAACAGCACCTGTAACCTACCTGTGGCACCTAACAGGTGTTGGCAATAACTAAATCACACTTGCAGCCAGTTGACATGGATTAAAGTTGACTCAACCTCTGTCCTGTGTCCTTGTGTGTACCACATTGAGCATGGAAAAAAGAAAGAAGACCAAAGAACTGTCTGAGGACTTGAGAATCCAAATTGTGAGGAAGAATGAGCAATCTCAAGTCCATCTCCAAAGACCTGAAAGTTCCTGTGTCTACGGTGCGCAGCGTCATCAAGAAGAATGATTGCAATCATTTTCAGGAAGAAACTGAGTATTCTCTGACAGAATTGCAGGGGTGCCAATACTTTTGGCCAGCACTGTATATACCCCCAGAACTGGCAAACAGAGAACAAAAAAGTATTTTTTTTTCTTTAAAAAGACACAGTCCCCCGAGGAAGCGGTAACACGCAAAACACGTGTAGGGACTTTCCTTCCCCACACCCACCCTGGCCTTGGTAACCACTTGTTAAGCTCTGGATATGGTTGTATTGCCCTATTGCCCTTATAATGTGATGTACCAGGACATTGGGTTTCTCCCCCCCTACCACCAGTTTGGTCCCTATTTGACTATTAGTAGCATCCCTGTTGGGAGGCACTGTGCGGTTACCATCTTGGTGAATGTCCTCTGTACCTGAGCTCTACAGTATATGGCTGTACTGTCTGGGTAGATGTGTGGAGCTCTTTCACCCTCATCTGTCATTTGTCCTGTTTATTTATTATATTTATTAAATGGATTTTCCATCTCCCTGCACCTTTTTTGATATTTAGTAAAAACATTGTTTTTATACCTTGATACCAGTGCTTTTTTCCTATCAATTCTGATTTGGAGATGGGATGTTATGTGGGCAAATATAAAAACTTTTTTGTTCTCTGTTTGCATGCTTAGTGTAGTTGTTGCCCTGAAACTATGCAATGATGTCCATTGATGCCTTTAATTTGTTTATAGCATATTCCCCCAGAACTGTCTGACCCCAGTGCTGTATACCCTTTAAACTGTCTGTCCACTGACCCCAGTACTGTATACCCCCCAGAAGTGTCTGTCTCCCCACTCCAGTGCGCTATACCCCTCAGAGCTGTATGTCCCCCCACACCAGTGCGGTATACCACCCCAGAGCTGTATACCCCCCAGAGCTGTAGCTCCCCCACCCCAGTGCTGTATACCACTTCAGAGCTGTATTCCTGCCTCTGGAGCTGTATGTGCCCCATTGCTGTATGTCTCCATTATAGTAGTGTCAGTGTGCGCTGTGTGCGGCCATGTCTGTTAGCCATGGCCACCAATAAGCGTGGCACAGCCACATGCCCAGGAGGAGATGGATGGGAGACACGTGGGGGAGGGGAGTGAGGCTGCTGCCAGCTTCCCTATATTAATACCTCTAATGTTATTAATATTATTATTATTATGTATTATTATAGCGCCATTCATTCCATGGCGCTTTACAAGTGAAAGAGGGTATACGTACAACAATCATTAACAGTACAAAACAGACCGGTATAGGAGGAGAGAGGATGTGTTTGTGTCGCGGGCGGAGGAGGGGACGCTGCGCTCATCCACTGCTCGGGTCCGGCTGCTGCTGCTGCTTGGTGGCTCGAGCGGTGGGCCGGATCCCGGGGACTCGAGCGGCGTTCCTCGCCCGTGAGTGAAAGGGGGTGGTGTGGTTTAGGGATATTGTCCGTGACGCCACCCACGGTTGTGGTGAGGTTGTGACACCACCACTGCTCTGGACGGGGAGCCCGGGAGCGATGACAGGGAGCAGCTTGGATGTTGGTTCTCCGCTCCGTGGGTAGGGGGGTTGGTTGTCCCGGGGCCCGGTGAGGGGTAGGGATGGATGGCAGGTGGGTTACGGGGCCTGGTGAGGTGCAGGGTCACGGGGGCAGCGCTGTGCCGCACGGCACGGTGGTACTCACTCAGCCAATGATGAATGCAAAGTCTCCGGTAAAACAAATGGCTGGATGGACGTGTCCCACAGACGGCTGCGGTAGCTCTCCCAGTAGGTTGATGGTGACTGCCTTTCCCTGCACCTGTGTTGTGTTTACGGTTCCAATGGCTTCCCACTGGTAACCCGCTCCCCAGCTTGGATGGATGCTGAGGGAGCCCCTTTTGCCCGCAGGCTCTGGCCCTGGGAACTGTAGCCTTGGCGATGACTGTGTTTCCCTTTACAGTGTGAGCGGTTGCCTTCAATCGGGTCTTGACTGCTGGGAAACCCCGGAGGTTCCCTTCGCTAACGGATTTGACCAGTTTTACGGTGACTCCTAGCCTGGTCGGGGTCCGTAAGCCCTGCCGAATGGTGCTGGCTTCTCTTTGCTCCTCGATCCGGTACCGTCGGGCCACCGCCCATCCCCGGTCCTTACGGTTCGCTCCAATCAGCCTCTCCTGCAGACGGTCACCACCGTCTGCCAACCTTGCTGTTCCGTCCGGGCCACACACCCGGACGCCTTCAGTCTCCTCTACTACCACTTCCTTCTTCAACTCCTCTCCAAACTCAACTCCAACTCTATCTGTCTTCTTTTTCCCGCCTCCAGGACTGTGAACTCCTCGGTGGGCGGGACCAACCGCCTGGGCCACCCCCTGGTGTGGACATCAGCCCCTGGAGGGAGGCAACAAGGATTTGTGTTTGACTTCGGTGTGCCTAGCCGGGGTGTGGGGGTGTGTTGTTGTAGTACCTGTGACGTCCTGTCTTGTCCAGGGCGCCACATTTGTGTGTGCATATATGATGTGTATCTATGTATATCAGTGTATATGACTGTATATAGATTTGTCAATTTAGATGTATTCTTATGAATTTGTCTTTAAATATGTACAGTATATGTGTGCTTCTATGTGTGTATGGGGCCCACTAAGACTCTTTCACCTGGGGCCCACAAAAACCTGAAGCCAGTCCTGGATGTACTGGAAGTTGTAGGTTCATGCAATACAAATGTGTATGGGTCTGACCTGACATTATAATTGATGTACCATGTACTGCTTGTGGTACTGATTATGTATTTCTGTACTAATGAGGGTTTTGATGCTGTATTTCTGAACTGATGGGGTTATATGGATGTATTTTTGTGCCGCTGGGGGTTCTGATGATGAATTTCTGTACTGCTGGTGGTTGTGATGTTGTGTTTCTGTATTGTTGGGTGTTATAATTATGTATTTCTGTACCTGCTGGTTCTGGTGCTGTTATTAGTTCTGATCCTGTACACAAGTAACAATTCATAATTTGTAAGATTGGAAATCCCCTTTACTTAGAATTAAGATACACTGCTTAATTGTAAAAGCATACCTCCCAACTTTTAAAGAAGGGAAAGAGGGACAAAGTTCCACAGGGTTAAACCTTGCCAACCCAAATCCTAGTCACCCCCCTCAGGGTAGGAAAGGCACACCAGTGGGCGGGACCAGGCGGATGGAGAATGCCCACCTAGGGGTTTAGAGAACCCGGGGCGGAAAAAGGAGTAGTCTAAGTTGAAGTCGAAGTCGAAGTTAAAGTTTAAGTGCAGTTCAGTGGAGCTGAGTGGAGAGGAGCAGGAGGAGAACGTGCAGCCCAAGAGCAGAGGCGTCGAGGTTGGAGCCTCGGTGTATTGGCTAGGTGGCAGACGATGGTCCGTGTCTGACAATTTTTAGGCCACGCCCCTAACCACACCCAATTTACAAACGGCCACACCTATATCCACTCCCCATCTACACCCATCCAGCAAACTGAAACTGCAGAAGCTGTCCGTGATCGCTCTGAGCCACCACAGATCAGCAATGTGCAGAACAGGCAGGGAGTTAACTACAGGGTGTGCAGGCGGCTAGGACCCAGGAGGAGAGCTGAACAGGGTGTGCAGGCAGCTAGGACCTAGGAGGAGGGCTGAACAGGGTGTGCAGGCAGCTAGGACCCAGGAGGAGAGCTGAACAGGGTGTGCAGGCAGCTAGGACCCAGGAGAAGAGCTGAACAGGGTGTGCAGGCAGCTAGGACTAAGGAGAAGAGCTGAACAGGGTGTGCAGGCAGCTAGGACCCAGGAGGAGAGCTGAAAAGGGTGTGCAGGCAGCTAGGACCCAGGAGAAGAGCTGAACAGGGTGTGCAGGCAGCTAGGACCCAGGAGGAGAGCTGAACAGGGTGTGCAGGCAGCTAGGACCCAGGAGGAGGGCTGAACAGGGTGTGCAGGCAGCTAGGACCCAGGAGGAGAGCTGAACAGGGTGTGCAGGCAGCTAGGACCCAGGAGGAGAGCTGAACAGGGTATGCAGGCAGCTAGGACCCAGGAGGAGAGCTAAACAGGGTGTGCAGGCAGCTAGGACCCAGGAGAAGAGCTGAACAGGGTGTGCAGGCAGCTAGGACCCAGGAGGAGAGCTAAACAGGGTGCGCAGGCAGCTAGGACCCAGGAGAAGAGCTGAGCAGGGTGTGCAGGCAGCTAGGACCTAAGAGAGCTGAACAGGGTGTGCAGCTAAGGGTATGTTCACACATCAGGTTTTTGCTGTGCGGCACAAACCGGCGCCTTGCGGGAAAAACGCATCTGTTGTTTTTTTTTGCCGCCGGGTGTGGTTTTTCCTCATAGACTTTTATTAGCGCCAGATTGTGCCGCATGTACTTGCGTTTGATCCGTTTTTTGCCTGATGCGGCAAAAAACGTCACTCCGGCGGCCGCACAGGATGCAGAGAGGAACGTTTTTTGCCAGCAGCAAAAAAATGCATAGCTCCGGGTGCGGCGCTGTGCGGCATGGTGCATAATGAAAGTCTATGCGAGCCGGATTCGGTGTCATGCTTCAAACGCTGGAAGCATGTACCGTATCCGGTTTTTACTTCTGAGCATGCCCAGAAGTGATATAAATTCATTGCTTGTCCGAAAATCAATCAATCACTCACTCTCAAACTCTCTCACTCACTGACTGACTCACTGACTTATTCACTCACTCTCACCCACTCACCGATCACCGGCGCAGGGCTGCACGGCTGTCACACTGCTCCGGCGGCTTCTCCTGATTTGAAAATGCCAGCCGCTCATTAGTCAATCTCGTATTCCCTGCTTTCCCCACACACCGGCGCCTATGATTAGTTGCAGGCAGACACGCCCCCAGACTGAGTGACAGCTGCCTCACTGCAACCAATCACAGCAGCCGGTGGGCGGGTCTATATTGTGCAGTAAAATAAATAAATAATTAAAAGAAAAACGGCGTGCGGTTCCCCCCCAATTTTGATACCAGCCAAGATAAAGCCACACAGCTGAAGGCTGGTATTCTCAGGATTGGGAGCTCTACGTTATGGGGAGCCCCCCAGCCTAAAAATATCAGCCAGCAGCCGCCCGGAATTGCCGCATCCATTAGATGCGACAGTCCAGGGACTCTACCCGGCTCTTCCTGAATTGCCCTGGTGCGGTGGCAATCGGGGTAATAAGGGGTTAATCATGGCAGGCGTCTATGAGACACCCCCAATGATTAATCTGTAAGTAAAAGTAAATAAAGACATACACCCAAAAAAATCCTTTATTTGGAATAAAAGACAAAAAAACACCCTCTTTCACCATTTTATTAAAATCCCCAAATACCCCTCCAGGTCCGACGTAATCCACAGAGGTCCCGCGACGCTCTCAGCTCTACTACATGAAGCTGACAGGAACGGCAGTAGAACACCGCCTCTCTCTATCAGCTCCACACAGCAACTGAAGGGAGTCGCGCTGTCAGCGGTGACGTCACTGAGGTAATGCCGGGTTGTGTGTGGTGAAGATGCGTGCAGGTTAGTGCCGACGTGTGCGGTGATAATGCGTGCGGTAGTGCAGGGGTGTGCGGTGATGATGCGTGTGAGGTAGTGCCTGCCTGTGCGGTGATGATGCATGCTGGGTAGTGCTGGCGTGTGCGGTGATGATGCGTGTGAGGTAGTGCCGGTGTTTGTGCAGTGATGGTGGGGTCTCTGACTCTCTCTCAGCATAACAAAAAAAACAAAAAAAAAAACAAAAAACGGATCCGTCACATCAGTTTTTTCACAATCTGAGACGGATCCGTTGCATCAGGCGCAAACCGGATTGTGCCTGATTGGAAAAAACTGATGTGTGAACTTAGCCTAAGGCTGCTTTCAAACATCCGGTTTTTGCCGTGCGGCACAATACGGCACTCTGCAGGACAAACGCAACCGTTTTTTTGCCGCCGGTTGCGTTTTTTCCTGCATAGACTTACATTAGTGCCGTATTGTGCCGCATGGGCTTGCGTTCGGTCCGGTTTTTGCCGCATGCGGCAGATTTAGCCGATGCGGCGGCCGGATGGAACGGTGCCTGGCATGTTTTTTTGTCCAACAAAAAAAAATGCATTGCGCCACATCCGGCCAATGCGGCGCGATTTGCATTGCATGCCTATGGACGCCGCATGCGTTTTTTTCCACTGCGCATGCTCAGTAGCCTGCCGCAAGCGGCAAAAAACGGACGGGCCGCATGTAAAAAACTTATGCAAAGGATGCAGTTTTGTCGCCGCATCCGTTGCATAGGTTTTAGACCCGGATTGGCCGGCTCTGCAAAACCGGTGGCGTGAACTTAGCCTAAGATGCAGCAGCTCTGCCAGGCAGGAGATCATGTGGTCGGTAGCTGATAGAAGCATTGCCAATGCTTCTATCTTTGCATATTACCGGCCAGTGCTGTCTGTGCACCTGCAGGAGAAGACACAAGTGGTAAGTACACACTGTCTTCTCCCCAATGTCCTGATCTACCGTGTGCCTGCAGCATTGAGAAGCAAACACTGCACACACGATAGATCAGAGAAACAGCTGGAGGAGCACAGGCTCCGGACCGGAGGGGAGGGAGGGGGAGGGAATCAGCGCTGCGGACATTCATTACCTTAGCAGCAGCAGCACAGAGACTAGCGTAGCACGCTCTGCTCTGTAATGCTCAAGACACGTGTTAGGATGGTAGGAGGGAAAAGCAGCGAGGCGGGAAGAGAGTGGGTGGGCGGAGCCGGGATAAAGACCTCCCGCCCGTGGCAAACAGGACAAACTCTGCAAAGCGTGATAGTCCCGCTGTATCCGGGACGGTTGGGAGGTATGGTATAAGTAAAGGGGTTGTCCAAGTTTGACATGAACTTCTGCAGTGACTCTAGGTGACTGTAGGCTTCTGAATTCTCACAATGCATGCTCTGCACACTTTTAGGATTCTCCGGTGCCAGTGGCAATAGTGGACGGTCATTTGACCGCAAGTATGAGATTTTTATATCTCTGGCCACATTCTGATTTGACATGTCCAGCCTCACTCAATTCATTTTGAGCGAGGCCATGCATGTCTAATCAGAACGTGACCACATATATGTAAAACACATACTTGCAGTTTCGTGACCTCCCACTCTCACTGCTGGCACCAGAGAATCCTGACAATGTGCAGTGTGTGCACGGTTAGAATTCAGAAGTCTGCAGTCACATAGTGACTGCAGATTTTCATCTCAAACCTGGACAACCCCTTTACTCATAAAATTAAGCACTGTAGCCTAATCATAACAGCATGTAATCTACTCCCTGTCAGGATTTAGATCTGCTTCTGGTTCCAGTATTCATCATATGGCCACTCCACTAATAGGGGATTTTCATACTTGAGTGTGACAACTGACTTTCCTTCCTATGTTTCTCTTTCAACATTGAAATAATTAAATTATTAAGATCAGCTCATCATCACGTGACTGTGAGTAGGCAAATCACATATGAATAATTGGTCACATGGGGGGTGCCAAACTGAAGTCTTGCCCTTGGGTGCCAGAAAGCCTAGATACACCTCTTCTGTGCGCATTGGTGATGCCATCGTACTCCGCTGTGCTAACACGTCAAAGTGCCGAAGACACAGCTGGAGAATGATGAGAGAGGTAGTGCTCCACTCCTTCTGTAATCATTGATTTCAATTTACAATTGAAAATGTGATGCTCGGCAGGGGGCCCCGGAGCAGTCGCATGACCTACCACTGTGACACCCTGGCAAAACCAGGTAGTCACACAAATAGGCCCCCGCACAACACCTTCCCTCACAGGGCTAAACCTTGCCAACCCAAATCCTAGTCACCCCCCCAGGGTAGGAAAGGCACACCAGTGGGCAGAACCAGGCAGAAGGAGAATGCCCACCTTGGGGTCTAGAGAATCCCGGGGCGGGAAAAAGGAGTAGTCTAAGTTGAAGTCTAAAGCTGGGTTTACACACTGCAACATCTCAAACGACATCGCTGTAACGTCACCGGTTTTGTGACGCAATAGCGATGTTGTTTGCGATGTTGCAGTGTGTGAAACCTATCAGCGACCCGGCCCCTGCTGTGAAGTTGTAATCGTTACAAATCGTTCAGGACCATTCCTAGGTCCTTTGTTTCCAGCTGTGCAACATGCATCGCTGGAAAGTTTCAGTGTGTGAAAGACTTTGCAGAGACTTTGTTAACAACTTCCCTTTCAAAAGGCTGCTTATCAACGTCCCCAAACAACCAGCTAGGTCGCTCTGCAGGTCCGGATCGCTGTTGAGTTGCTGGCCAGGTTTGCCTGTTTGAACGCTCACCAGAGACTTAGCAGAGACTTAGGGAGGTCGCTATTGCGTCACCAAACCGGTGACGTTACAGCGATGTCCTTTGCGATGTTGCAGTGTGTAAACCCAGCTTAAGACGAAGTTGAAGTCTAAGTGCAGTTAAGTGGAGCTGAGTGGAGAGGAGCAGGAGGAGAAAGTGCAGCCTAAGAGCAGAGGTGCCGGGGTTGGAGCCCCGGTGTATTGGCTAGGTGGCAGACGGTGGTCCGTGTCTGACAGGAGACGTGAAGACGGCAGCCGGAGATCCGAGGTGGACCGGGGCAGGGTTGGAGCCTGCCGGTACCAACACCGGAGACCCGACCATCAACCCAAGAGAACCCGGCAACGGGGGCCTCGGGCCAAGAGCATACTACCGCTCCGGCACCCGTACCGGCCACGAGCAAGCCCAAAGCCCGGAAGACATCTCCTCCGGCCCCGAGCCCGGCCACGCCAAAGATGATGTCACCCCCGCCATGAGGATGGCCACGCGCACGACGAAACCGGCCCCGGCAGTCCGCCCGGCCGCATCAGAGGCAGAGCCGACCCGGAAGTCAGTCACGGTTGTGCAGCAGTCGGGTTGTACCTGTCGGGGAGCGGAGCAGGCTATGGAGCGGAGCCCTCAGCCGAGAATGAAGCCGGTTGTGGCCGGCAGTGAGAGCATTCGCATGAGCCGAGTTCCCGAGCAGAGGGAGGAGCCTGAATACCGCGCTCCGTACTGGGAGCGTCAGCAGAAACAACTCAAAAAGGAGATTGCTGCCCGAGAGAAGAGAAAAGTGGAGGTGCTGTCCCGGACATACCTAGAGAAAGATCACCTCCGGCAATCCACCTTCCGGGTGCGGGGTCCAACCTATTGTGGGCAGGTCTGCCACTTTAACCCCGAACGGGGGTGGGGGTTCATCTACGAGCCGGGCATGGATGCCGAGTTTTTTGTGTCCTGGAGGGATGTAGCCCCTCACCTACCCACAGGACACCCGGATCGAGACCTAGAGCCCGGAGAGCTGGTCTCCTACACCCGACACTGCGGAGAGAGGGGGTGGTTCGCCCTAAACGTAAAGAAATGGGTGAACATTGAAGGACAGCTGTGCCTCTACCCCCGTTCACCGTCTCCAGCAACAGGTATGAATAGGTAATGAATAGGTAGCAGATTCCCGGCTACCCCAGTTATGTGTCCCCGTTGGGACAGTTCTACAGTTCTTCAGTTTTAAGCATGGACCAAGGCCGAGAACTGGCAGGCCAACCCAAGAACTATTGGGCTTTGTAAATAGACCCTAAAACTACCTTTCTGTTGCACCGACCCGGTCTCCGGAGAGGCTGATTGGAGGAAGGGCCTGCGGTGGAGTAGGCTGAGGCCCAGTCATCATTGCAACTGGTGACTACCCTCCAGACCGGGGGTCCTTGGACCGTGAAACCCGAAACAAGGACTGCCGGGTAAGGAACTTTTTACCCGGCCCGTGTGGGCGTTACCCGGACCCGTTCCTGGACTTGGGCAAAGGGGTTTGCACCAGTGTTAGCAGTGGCACCAGGGAACAGGTTGTTTTGGGTGGCGGGGGCGATAAGAAGGTGGTCCGGTCTGTTCAGTTATCGTAACGTTCAAGAATTGTGCCTCCCGTCAAGGGACGAAATGTTTTAAATGTTTTATTGTTGAAACACATCTTTTTCCCATCCAAAACAGATGCAGTTTAATAAATGGTGGTCGTCGGACAGCCCACTGACGGTCTTTATTAAACCAAGGGGGAATGTGACGCCCTGGCAAAACCAGGTAGTCACACAAATAGGCCCCCGTACAACACCTTCCCTCACAGGGTTAAACCTTGCCAACCCAAATCCTAGTCACCCCCCTCAGGGTAGGAAAGGCACACCAGTGGGCGGGACCAGGCGGATGGAGAATGCCCACCTAGGGGTTTAGAGAACCCGGGGCGGAAAAAGGAGTAGTCTAAGTTGAAGTCGAAGTCGAAGTTAAAGTCTAAGTGCAGTTCAGTGGAGCTGAGTGGAGAGGAGCAGGAGGAGAAAGTGCAGCCCAAGAGCAGAGGCATCGGGGTTGGAGCCTCGGTGTATTGGCTAGGTGGCAGATGATGGTCCATGTCTGACAGGAGACGGGAAGACGGCAGCCAGAGATCCGAGGTGGACTGGGGCAGGGTTGGAGCCTGTCGGTACCGACACCGGAGACCCGACCCGGAAACCATGCACAGAAGGGGTACTTGGACCCTGAAGCCAGGACCGGAACAAACGGCCTAGCTAATTAACCAATTGAGGGCAGGATTACAGGTCCTGTCCCAACCAAAGTCCCAAAAGCAGACAACCACCCACAGAGAGGGATAGGGCATCCGCCAGGGCCCGATAGATCCCACGGGTCAGTGTCAGCGGGCACAGCTCCCAACAGAAGTACCGGGAGCGGACTCCCATGTTCTACATCGGGAAGTCCACCATATCATAACACAGTGCAGAGGAAAGTGACACAGACCATCACCCCGGGTGAGGGACCAGAGTACACCCGGCCGCGGTGGCCGGCCACCAGCACCTTGGTTAGCCATTGGACTTGTCTGATTTATTTAATTGTGAGTAAACTGAGACTCCCTGGTCTAACCAGGCGCGCCGGCCCTTGCCATCACCGTCCCCTGCACCAAGTCACTGGCCCCAGGGGCAACCATCCCTACCCACAGAGGAGTTAACATCCAGCTGCCATCCCATCGCCCCTGGGTGCCTCACAACAGCAGCAGTGGTGCCACACTTCACCACACACCGTGGGTGGCGTCACAGACTGACTACGGCAAATCCCGTACAAATACGCCCCCCTTTCATTTGGAGTGTCCGTGAGACCCCCGATTCCGGAGAACCCCTCGAGCCACACTGCGGATCCGGATCCGAGCAGCCCGGCTGCTACTGACGTGGAGGCGGCACACCCCCATTGGTGGTGCACCACTGAATCCTTGGAACCCCTGAACCCGCGATCGTTCCACCCCTGTCCCTGTGGTATTCATTTGACCGGTAGCGGACAAAAACGCATGATACTGAAATTAATTTTTTTTATGTTCCAGAAAAATTATAGATAAGTTATATATAGACAAAACCAAGGAAATCCAGCATCCACGTCCAGATATATAAAACTAGATTTTATTCACATTCGTTAAAAGGATGATGCATATCACATCCAAAATATAAAATGCCACAAGGGGGAATCAAATTGCAGATGGTACGCGTTTCGAGCTGTGTGCTCTTAGTCCCAATCCATATATAGACAGACAGACAGACAGACAGACAGACAGACAGACAGATAGATAGATAGATAGATAAATAGATGTGAATTGTCAGCTGACATAAAGCCCTAGTATTAGTAATGGGTGGGTGGTTTATCAGACATCTCCATTACAAATCCAGCAGTTGGAAATAGAAAAGTACATGTTATTTGAAAAACACTTCCCGACTAAAGCCCTCATTCAGCAATTTATTTTAAATTTTGACTGCATGTCACAGCGGCCGTCTCTCGCGCTACTTTGTGTGAGAACTGCCGTGGGCAGTGAACTGTGGTGACCTCATGACATCACCGCTTGTCACTTCTGTGACGGTCACACGCTGCTATGTGAGCCACATGCTATGACTTATTGTGACCAGGTCATTGCAGTTCACTGCCATGGTTAAACAAAAAAAAGTAACTAAAAGAGGAACATAATTTCTTCCAAAAATTCAGCAATTACTTAAAGAAACAAGAAGGCAGTAGTTTTAACCTGCCTGTCCAGGGCAAATGATCTAATGCACTGACAGGATGCCGCAAAGCCCCTAATAAAGATGGAGGCATCACAGGTGCAAAAACACTAATGAACCACTCCTAAATTACCAATGTATGGCGGAGGTGATTGCTTGGTGAATAAATTGCACAGAAAACAGGGCGCCGTTCACACATATAACTGGACAGTGTCTGGCTAACAGCCTATTAGTTACCATACCATACTATTAGGCTATGTGCGCACGTGTGCGTAATTCATGCAGTTACGAGATACTCGTAGTGACCGTCCCTGGTGTTGAAGACGGTCTTCCACTCATCGCTCTCTCGGACTCGCACTAGATTGTATGCCCCCCGTAGGTCCAGCTTCGTGAAGACCGTTGCCCCTCGGAATCGATCAAACAACTCCGTAATGAGGGGCAACGGGTATCTGTTCTTAATCGTGATTGCATTTAATCCCCTGTAGTCGATGCAAGGGCGCACATCCCCTTCCTGTTTGTGCACAAAAAAGAACCCCACACCGGCCGGTGATACAGACTTGCGAATAAACCCTTTTGCCAGGCTGTCCTGGATATATTTGCACATAGCCTCTGTCTCTGGAGCAGAGAGTGGATACACTCTGCCCCTAGGAGGCTCGGAGCCTGGCTTCAGGTCCATTTGGCAATCGTATGGCCGGTGGGGGGGAAGAGTATCTGCGGCCCTCCTGGAAAAGACGTCCCTGTAGGCCTCATACGGTGCCGGTAAATCCGAACCCCCTCTATCCCCCGAGGGCCCAACCAACCTAATGGTAGTGGGTGGTCCGATGATCACGAGGTGCTCCCTACAAGACCCTGCCCAGGACGAGATCTCTTCTGTTGCCCAGTTGAGCATAGGAGCATGCTGTCTCAACCAGGAGAGTCCCAGTAAGATCTCATCTGTCCCCTCGGGAAGCACCAGGAAGGACACCTGCTCATGGTGTCCTGGTGGTACGTCCATCCTGAGAGGGATGGTGATCTGGGTAATTGGATCGACCAGCAGGGACCCGTTGACTACCCGGATCCTAATTGGCTTAGGCAACAGAACCAAGGGAACTGAGTACTGAGTTGCCAGGGAGGTCGAAATGAAGTTGCCATCAGCGCCAGAGTCCAAGCAAGCCAGGGCAGAGAAGACAGTACTGCCGAACTGAAACTGGGTGCTGATGGTCAACCTAGAGGGAGATGCAGCATCTAGAGTCCCCCCTCTGATGGAAACTAGATGCTGTCTTTTCCCGATGGTTTAGGGCATCGGGTGGCTATGTATCCCCTCTGCCCACAGGAAAAGCAGATGACAGAAGGTCGAGGACCTGTGGTAGAGGAAGCCGCTTTGGACACCTCCATTGACTCCACGGAGTCATCTACAGAGCTGGCTGGGAGACCTGTCCAGTGGAAGGTAGGGGCCCGACGTCCTTTAGGCCGGGTAGACATGGGTGCCAAAGAGACCTCAAGCTTCCGCTCCGCCTGGCGGAGAAGCAACTTGAATCAAGGCCTCCAAGGTGGCAGGCACCTCACGCGTGGCCAGTGCGTCTTTAACGAACCCTGCCAGGCCCTCCCAGAACACAGGGACAAGGACCTTATCTGGCCAGTCTAGCTCTGTGGCGAGTGTCCTGAAGCGCACCGCAAAGTCCCCGACCGAAGCGGACCCTTGCCGAAGTCGTAGGAGCTGCAGCGTGGAGTCATGGGTGACTTGAGGCCCGAGGAACACCACTCTCATGGCCCCAAGATAAGCCGCAAGGTTATTCACCACCCGATCTCCACGTTCCCACAACGGCGTGGACCACTTCAGCGCTCTCCCTGTGAGCAGGGACTGGACGAAGGCTACCTTCGCCCTCTCAGTAGCATAATGAGTCGCGGATAGCTCCAGGTAGGTGGTAACCTGATTTATAAAACCACGGCACTCGGAGCTGTCCCCGCTAAAGCGCTCTGGAAGCGCAAGGCGAGGTTACCTTCCACCCAATGCCACAGCCTGAGTAGCAGACTGGGTGGCGACTGTCGCCAGAGCAGCCTTATTGGAGGAGGACTGCTCCATTGCTGCCAACCGTGACTCCAACTGCTGCACATAACGCAGCAACTGCTGCTGCTCTTCAGCCATAGCCAGACCTTTGGCGCGACCGTAATGTTACGCAGGGGTCCCGGGGAAGCGTGCCAAGATGGTATAGAGACAGCTTCTGCCAGTCAAGGTCCACTGTGCGGTGTAGGGGACCACTGCTATGGTTGAAGAGTGAGCGGGTTGCTGTTGACGATCGTCTGCTACGTCACAGACGATCTGCATACACCGGCTCGCCCTAACCCGAGAGGGTTGTATGGAAAGGGGCTCACAGCTCGGTGTACTTGTTGCACGATGAAGCACAGTGGTGCCCACGCACGTGTGCCCAAACGGAAGTCACAGAAACTTGGCACGAGGGTAGCACAGCGGTGCCCACGCACGTGTGCTTGACAATAAGGTGAGTCCGGAGGAGTTCCGAGGAGCTCACCGAGGGCAGGAACACGGCCTACAAACAAGGTACTGCCTGGGCAGTAAGGGCAAGGCCCACAAGTAGACAAAATGCCTGAACAGTGGCGTAGCAGCACGCTGCCAGTCATCTAACAATAGAGAACGGTCGCGCGCCGCCATATTGGCAAGCGAAGCTTTTAAGGAGGCACAGCTCCATCCAAAGGCGCGCGCGAGGCTGTGATGACGGACTTGGTCCAATCAGGGTCCACAACGTCCCAGCCCGGCCAGTCAGGGTTCACCACGTCATCAGCCTCACTGATGTCAAAGCAATCGGCTTGCGGCGCGTCATCAAACCGTGTGACGTCAGTGGGCGAATCAAAACATGCCACGTGGTGCACATGCGCATCTTCCCGCCTCTGGGACATAGAAGCGGGATCCTCGGTTTCACAATGTGCAGGGATAACGAAACTCTTGCTGCTTCCCTGAGCAGCTATCCTCTGCACATTGCGTAGTCTCTTAGACCTTCGGTACTGCTGAGCAGGAGGGCTCGTGGCAGGCAAGGAATAGGAGACCACATCATTCCTTGCAACAGGGGAGCCACGAGGTGTAACACCCACAACCCAATGTCAAGGGTACTCATGTCTTGTGGGTCCCTGCACTGATATATATATATATATATATATATATATATATATATATATATATAAAGCAATAATGGGAGGAATATAATTTCCTCCAAAAATTCAGCAATTACTTACAGCAACAAAACAAGAGGGCAGCAGTTTTAACCTGCCCAGGTCAAAGGATCGAATGCACTGACTGGATGCAGCAAGTAGGCTGTATCCAAGTGTGATACCCTGGCCTATCA
Organism: Anomaloglossus baeobatrachus; assembly: GCF_048569485.1. Taxonomy (NCBI): domain Eukaryota; kingdom Metazoa; phylum Chordata; class Amphibia; order Anura; family Aromobatidae; genus Anomaloglossus; species Anomaloglossus baeobatrachus. The sequence goes on from NC_134356.1 coordinate 166,645,858, forward strand.
GGTCGTCACAGGGTATTGTGCAATCTGCCCTTCAGCACAATATCCAAGTCCTCCTTGGTTACGGATCCCTGTTCTTTGGTGTTGCTAAGATCAGAGCCAGTCAAAACCCTAGGAAAACTTTGCACCACACCCACCAGACACACCATTGGGGGGCCTGAAGGGAATAGGGTCGCCCAATCGGGGGGTTGGTTGGGGAAAGTGAAAAAGTGACAGGAGAAGTGAAAAGGAGTGGAAGGAGTAGGAGGTAGAGTGTGACTCTCTGAGAGGGAGAGGTTACCGGTGAGGAGCAGGGCTCCTGAAGTCTACTAGGTGGCAGACGTTGGTCTGGGCTTGGTAGGAGTTGGAACCCCGATCGCAGGGGATCGTGTCAAGGGGCACGGATTGCCGAGGAGGGCAGCCGGTGACCTTGAGACATCTCTGGGCAGGGGCCAGGGCACGACAAGGTACGTGGACCCTAGGCCGGGAAGTCGCTTCAAGCGTCCTGGAAATTTAGCCGCCGGGGGTGAAGTTTTCAAGATTCATCCCTCACCCGCTTCAAAATTGGGGTACTAGCGCACCGATGGGATAGGACTTTCCCTACAAACACAGTCCATCAAATCCTAAGCGTGAACCCTGAGAGCAAGCTCACACCGTTAGCCATACGGGTGAGCGGGACCCGACTAGCTCCACACTATTGGGTCCAAACAGTGAACAAGGTGCCACGGATAGGTCACAGGCTAACAAGCAACACCGAGGGCACAGATCCAAGCATGCTCCCTCCTTGCTGCAGCGGTGCTCAGAATTCTGGTTTACAAGCTGTCGGTGTCAGTATTCTTGGACTGAGTGAGTACACAGAAACCCTTTCCCTTCTCAACGGCACCCTTTCACTGCCATCACCGGGCCCCAGGGCACAACCCCCTACCCACGGAGGAGTTAGACACCTTGCTGCCATACCACCGCCACCGGGCTCCCCAACAGCAGCGGTGGTACTCCACCTTACCACACACCGTGGGTGACGTCACGAACTTCCTAATCCCCCTTTTAAATTCGAGTGTCCGCGCGAACCCCCGAGTTCTGAGACCCCTCGAGCCACCGCGGTCCTGGATCCGAGCGGCTCAGCCGCTGACATGGGGGCGGTACACAAGTCTATTTTTTTTTATCACCAAGCAGTCACTACCTCCATGCATTGGTAGTTTGTGAGTGGTTGCTTCATTAGTGTTTTGCACCTGTGATGCCTCCATCTTTATTGGGGGGCTTTGCTGCATCCTGTCACTGCATTAGATCCTTTGGCCTGGGCAGGTTAAAACTGCTGCCTTCTCACTGCCATGGTTCTAACACCAGCACAGTGGCTGCTGTCACGGCCCATGGGCAACATTCTGTTCTTCATAGCCTTGGAAACTGACTCTAGGAATGTTGTGGGACCTCAATATGGATTATGGCAGACCAGATTGGGATATAGCAAGGAAATAAATTGGTGAATAAGGGTGTCTCTTGTTTTTATTTCTTTACTAATCTTCGCATTTTATGTCTTTCAGGTTCGCTTTTGGGAAACATTGTGGGACCTCCATAGTCTATGGATTATGGTAGACCTTTTTTGCTAAAATTTTAAATAAATTTGTGAATGAGAGCTGTAGTTGAGGGGTGTTTTTTCAAATAAAATGTATTTTTCTATTTCTAAGTACTGGATTATTAATGGGGGTGTCTGAATTCACAGCTGGCATCCAACCCATATATTACCCCATTTGCCACCGCACTAGGGCAGTGAGAAGAGCTAAGTACAGAGCTAAAATTGGTGCTATATTTAGGCTGGGAAGGGCCCAATAATTAGCCCCTATTTATCTGCATGGCCTTTCACACCCTAATCATATCAGCCTCCATTTGACTGCTGTCCTTTGGCTGGTTTGGAAAAAATGGGGGAAACCCTATAGCAATTTTTAAATTATTTTGGAAAATAATTTAAAAAATCAGTGTGGTATCTCCATTACTTTACAAAACCAGCCAAGGTACAGCTGACAGCTGAGGGTTGCAGCCATTAGCTGCTGTACCCGTGCTGATTATAAAAATTAGGGCTCATGCGCACGTAACTGCAGAATATTCTGCAGCGATTTGACAGGACATGTGCACCTCAAATCGCTGCAGAAAGACTGCATAATGGATGCAGTTATTTTGTTAAAAAAAAAGCCGATTTCATGCGCTCTGGCTGCTGCCCCCACCATAGACAGAGTGTGAGCTGCATCCAGAACGCACAAATAATTGACATGCTGCTTTTAGGAACGCACGGATTTGGGTCAAACTTTTAGCACCAAACTTGCTGCGCTCATAAAAGCACGTATCATGTACAATCTTCATAAATTGTTCAGGGGACGAAGGACACATGCATTTACGCTGCAGTGCTATACACAGTGTAAATGCATGCTATTACACAATGTGCGCATGAGCTCTTAGAGGGAACCCCAAGTAATTTTTTTTCCTAAAATTATTTACTAATTTTGCTAAATAGCTGTATAAGCTACCTACAGTGCTGTTCACCATTATTGTTATTGTTCACCCCTTAATTTATTTTTTTTTCATAGACTTTACAATATCTTCAGAAATAAAAGGAAATGTACCAAAGTTATATCCTCAGGAATATGAAATTAGTGGTCCGAAGTAATAAAACATTGTCAACTTACATGTTGCAATTTCAAAGAAGAAACATAATAAACAGCATGTGCAGTGATAAAGACACCCCTAGTAAATACTTGGTTGCACACCCTCTGGCATTGATGACAACCTCCAAGCATTTCTTGTAGCCATCTATAAGCTTCATGCACGTCTCAGCTGGTATTTTCTCCCACTTTTCCTTTGCAGTTTGTTCAAGCTCTTGAATGTTTACAGGGGTTTTTTTCCCAATGGCAGATTTCAGCTCACTCCAAAGATTTTCAATGGGATTAAGGTCAGGACTGATTGCTGGCCCTCTTAAAGTAGTTCGATTTTTTCTTTTTCAACCATTCCTGTGTACGTTTGGATGTGTGCTTTAGGTCATTGTCTTGCTGGATGACCCATGATATTTGACTCAAACCAAGTTTTCTTACACATGATATTTTGCTCTATAATCTCATGGTAATTCTCTGATTTCATAATTCCCGTGATACAATCAAGGTCTGCAATACCAGACGCAGCAAAGCAACCCCACAGTACTATGGATACTCAATCATCCTTAACTGTTGGTAGTGTGTTCTTTCCCTTATAAGCTTCAGTCTGCCCTCTGTAAACAAACTACTGCTTTGCATTGCCAAATTGCATTGCTCTGCTTGGTTTAGTGTGCAGTGTATGGTACTTGTTGAAACCATGACCCCAGACTGTTCCAGGTTGGTCTTCAGGTCTTTGGATGCTTGACATGGTGTTTTTTCCACTATTTGTACCAACCTTCAAAAACGTCTCTTGTCAATTTCCCCCACATCCAGAGAGGTTCTTGACAGTTCCATGCTTGGCAAACTTATCAATAACATTGCGCACAGTTGAAGTAGGGAAGCAAAGTCTTTGGCGCTGGCCTTATACTCTCTGGAAGTCTTGTGTTTGTGTGGAGCCCCTGAATATATCAGAGGGCCACAGGGTACTGCAATTCTGTCACCCAGGGTACAGGGCCTAGCTCCCATGGTTCCAGGTTCCTTTGAAATCGGTGTCACTACCATCAGCACAAATCCCAATCACACCTCACATCATGACCTGTCAGACACACCAGTGGGTTGGTTATGCGGAATAAGGCCACCCACCTAGGGGTCAGGCAGACTGGTGGGAGGGAGCAAGAGGCAGATGAATGAGAGCCCTCAAAGACTGAGGAGCTGGAGTAGTAGCTGCCAGGGGGGCTAGACTGAGGTTGGGTCGCAGACGGTGGTCCGGGACTAGAGGAGTCGGAAACCGGTGGCAGTGACATTAGAAGGGTGCGACGGACATAGTTTAGGAGGCCTGTTGGCATCACAAACCCAAAAGAACTGAACGGGGTACAGGACCCTAGGTCAGGAGCAGGTTCAGCGGTCCTGATAATTAACCTGGGAGGAAGAGTCTCTTTATGAATTTCCCTAGGAGCTCAGAGATTGAAGGCGACTGCACACCGCAGGGGATAGGGCTTTCCAGTAACGCGGCCCACTAAAATCCCAAGTGCCAGCCATCAAGAGCACAGCTACACTACAAATATAGTGAGCAGGGCCCCAACAGCTTCACGCCAAGGGGCCACAACAGAAAACTAACTTGTGTACGGAGGCGGCTCTGGATTATCAAGTGACACCAGTGGGAGCGGACACCTGGATGGGCTCCCCCATAGTTACTGTGATGCACAGAGACTTTGGTTTATCTTCAGTGTGAGTGTCTGCTTTACAATCCTCATCCAGCACTACGACTACCCACAGTGAGTACCCTGGTCCCCCTGCACCCTGCGCTCCCAAGTATTCCATTAAAACCCCAGAGGCCAGGATGTTGTGAATACGTTTTCAGTTTGGGGCTCCCTCTTGTGGTCAGTGCTGGTGGTGCAGTTGATTTGTGGAATGAAAGCCACACACCTGTGAAAGACTGGCAATCATGGTCACATTCGGCTATTTAACTTAGTAGTTTTCTCTTGTTACTTGCTGGTGCTCAATAGTTTCCTGTGTGTTAAGGACATTCTGTAACCAACTCTGCTTACTACCAGAACTCCCCTCAGATAAGTGGTCTTTGTACCTCTGCTGTTTGTTTTCCACTTTCTTGTTGTATTTTCTGCTTTGATACTAATGCTTGATTCCTATTTTGTCTGTGTGGAGTTCTTGGTGGAATGGGATCATTCCCTGCTGGGAGTGTCTGTATACTTAGCTCTATGATTCTGCAAGGTATTGTGTTTGTAATGCTTTGTATTAATTCAGTCCCTCATCTATATTAGTGTTTTTGGATCCCAGTAACATCACAGTGCTGATACAGTGGGGGAGAGGTTGTGTGACCTCAGGATTTTTCCATATCACAAGTGCTGGTATATATTAGGGTTTTTTACGATTGCAGATAGTGCTCCTTCCTATCCTTTCATATAAAGATAGTTTGGGACTCACCTTTGTTGAATCTGTCTTTTCTAGCTTTGTACTGTGTTTTTCTATATCACCGTAGCCTTTACATGTGAGGGGCTATCCATCTATCTTTGGGGACTGCTCCGAGGCAGATTAGCTTTCTTATATCTCTATCTGTGAGAATATTTAGTTCTCCACCTGTGTCGAGAGGACCTAGGTCATCGTAGGCTCGTCCCACGGCTACTTCTAGTTGTGTGTCAGGATTAGGTCTGCAATCCGTTAAGGTTCCAGACGCTCTGTTACCATTTGGGATCCCGCATTTTTTGATCCTCCTCGGTCCCGGAATCGTAACACCGGGGCCTTCCCTACCTGCGGAGGGACTTATACTTTGCTGCTCCACACCATCTGCCCCGGTACTCCTTCCAGCAGCGGCAGTACTCCCATTACCGCAACCCGCAGGTGGCGTCACAAACTTCTCCCCTGGAAATAATCCCCCTTTCAAGGATCGGAGTGAGTGCCGAGCCCGGGTCCGGACCCCTCGAGCCATGACCACCCCGGATCCAAGCACCCCGGTCAGCACCGGGGCGGCACATTTGCTAATAACAGCGGTTCTTATGTCCTCAGACAGCTCCTCTGTCTTCACCATTGTGACAAAGGAACAAGCCCTACCATGTGGCTTTTTATAACACTGAAGTCATCATTCATTGACTAATTCATGTCACATGGGCACCGACAATTTATCACAGGTGATTCACATTTATGATTTACCACAGGGAGTCAAAAATATGTTTCCATAGTAATTTAAGGTAAATGTGTTAGGGTGAACTCTTAACCACAGATCACTAGTTGCCTACTGCCTGGCCTAATTGGTATAGACCAAGTGCATGCGTAAAGAATTCACACCAGACACAGTCGGATATGAAATCTCTTCTTGGTCACAGTAAAAATGGCAGCCAAAGAGACTGAGTACAGAGCGTGTGTCTTCTGATATAGGCTAGGGGTGTACACAAGTTCAGATATGCCCATTTAGTGGGACAGTTCATGGGCTAGCCAATGGGGAGATCCGTGTTGCTGTTGATGGGCGGGTCTGACTTCAGTGAAGCAATCCATGGTGTCATCTGATCTGTGGGTTGGTCTTCTAGCTTGACCAGGGGTCCTTCCTTATATGGTGGTCTTCTTACATCTAGACATTCCTTGCATTCAGGCAAGGTGTGGAGAACAGGAAATGGCAGCCATCTTTAAATCTGTGTCATGTATATGATCTGAAACCTGAATTATGTAAGGCAAATCGACATATTTCCCACAATCCCTTGTCAAGAGGTTAATTTAGTATTTCATCTTATGGCTCTCCTCAACAAATGGCCAATACCAGCCTCACAGCAAGCTTTAGCTTTTTCTATTTTTCCCTCCCATTGTTTTTTGTTTTAAATTGTTGTTTATAATTTGCTCTTTTGTATTTAACATGAGTGCTCTATACAAAAAAGCTCTATGAATAAGAGCATGTGTGACGCCCCTGAATCTATCAGGGTGTCACAGGTTACTGCACTCCTTTCTCTTCTGGTGCAGAGCTCAACCCCCCATGGTTCTGGGATCCTAACTGTTGGTATTGCTTCCATCAGCATCCAAATCCTAGCCACACCTCACACCACACCCTGTCAGGCACACCAGTGGGTGGTCTAGCTGGAAAAGGGCCACCCGCCTAGGGGTCAGGCAGACTGGTGGGAGGGACGTGGGAAGTTCAGTTGAGTGATAGCCCTAAGAGAGTGAGGAGCTGAGGGAGTTGGAGCTCCCTGGGAGACTTTGGCTAGGTCGCAGACGGTGGTCAGGGACCGGAGGAGTCGGAGACCCGGTCACAGGGTATTAGAGAAGGGTGCCCAGACTTAGTTTTAGAGAACGGTCGGCACCGGAAAATCTAGTAACTGGACTGGTACCTAGCACATCAGGGTACTGGACCCTAAATCAGGGAGTAGCTTCACGCAACCTAATAATTAACCTGTGGAGGATAGTTTCTTTATGAACTTTCCCCAAGAGCTCAGAGATTGAAGGCACCAACATAACGAAGGGGATAGGGCTTTCCAGCTTATGTGGCCCACTGAAATTCCAAGTGTCAGCCATCAAGAGCACAGCTCCTCTAACTAATCGTACGGAGTGGGACCCCGAAACCTTCAGGCTGAGGGGTCACTCAGAAAAGTCTAAACTCAGTGCATGGAGGAAAGTCCAGAACCATCAGCAATACCCACGGGGACGGATTCTCGGACGAGCTCCCATGAGTGGCAGCGGTAACCAGAGACTTGGTTTACTTCTGTGTCAGCATCTGCTTAATGGTCGCACCCACATCCACAGGCCTGAGTGAGTACTCTGCGCTCCCCTGAGTCTGCCCGCCTGGCCTGCACCACACTCCCCTACACCTACACCATCCAGAGTCCCGGGGCCTCCCCTACCCGTGGAGGGAACGTTATTTGGCTACCCCACTCCATCTCTCCCGGGTACTCCCATCGGCAGCGGCGGTACTCCCCTTACTGCGAACCACGGGTGGCGTCACGAACACTAATCCCCTGTAAATAGCCCCCTTTTATTTTCGAGTGACCCGGATCCGGAGACCCTCGAGCCACACCAACCCCGGATCCGAGCAGTCCGACTGCTGCAGGGTGGGTACACATATATAAACACGATCAAAGACCAAAGGGAAAAATTCAGTGGATACATTATATAACCCAAAATTCTTTAATGTAATTCCCTAAATATAGGATAAATCACCCGGAAAAACTCCATCTATACAATTTGATAAGAAATGTGTATTAAACACACACATAGGAGTACTGTTTCCATAAAATGTAACAATCTTTATTGAAATTCAGAAAAACATACATATATACATTAAAATATAATCGTTCATCAATAAACAAGGTATGTAGAGGTATAAGGAGGACTTCTACCAGCAATCACCCCCCACATTAGTATATGTATGGGTCCTCATCAGTAAATGCAGTCAAAATATGCATAATCTATAATGGCAGCAGTAATAAAGTATCTGCCTCAATAATAAAGTGTCTTCCTTAATAGACCAGACTAACAAATCTGCTGCATGTGTATAGAAAAATAAAGCTCAAAGACTGTCCAAGGGTAATTACCAAACTGTATAATGAATAGCAAGAGAATTTATCAGAAGATCAAGGCTTACCCATATTATAGACAGAAAGAGGCAAAAGACCCAAACAGTGGGGGGAAGAAGAGCAGCTCCCAGTCCTGAACGCGTATCGCTCTCGCTTCCTCAGCAGGCTGGAGGCAAGGGTGGAAGTGCGTTCATTCCCTGATCGTAAGGTTAAATACCCAAAGTCTGTTAATTAGTCAGCCGGTGATGCGCGCACGTCATGCCGGCGCACGCGCAGTGAACAGCCCCCGGTTGTTGTGGCAACATAACGCAGCTCTCCAGCCTCAGTGCGCGAACCCGGATCCGAGCAGCTCGGCTGCTCGCACGGAGACGGCACAGATATATTATATCTTTACTTCAGCAAAGCATTTGACAAAGTATGGAATGGACAAGGCAACTGCTAGGTGGATTCATACCTGGCTCAGTGATCAGACCCAAATGGCGCACATCTAGTTGGAAGAATATCTCAAGTGGGGTACCAAAGGGCTCTGGCCTGGGACCTGTGTTGTTCAACATCTTTATCAATGATTTAGATGAAGGAATTGATGGTAAACTGATTAAATTTGCTGATGACATAAAGCCAGGAGGGTTAGCTAATACTAGAAAAGAGAGAGGGGACAGTTACTAACAGAATGGTTTTAAACAGGGAGAAATGCAAAATCCTACATCTGGGCAAGAAAAATGAAAAAAGCATAAACAGAATGGGAGGATAAGGGCTAAGCAACAGCATGTGTGAAAAAGACTTGGGTATACTATAGATTACAGACTGAATGCGGCACAACAGTGTGATGCAGCAGAAAATAGGCAAACACAATTTTGGGATGTATTATCAGAAGCATACAATCTATATCACAGGAAGTAATTATTGCCCTCTACTCTTCTTTGGTCAGAGCTCATCTAGAATACTATGTCCAGTTCTGGGCACCACGTTTAAAAAAAAACAAAAAAAAACAAACCATCAACAAACTGGAGCAAGTTCAGAGAAGAGCAACCAGTCTGCAAACCATGTCCTATGAGGAACAGTTACAGGATTTGGGAATGTTTAGCTTGCAAAAAAGAAGGCAAAGATAAAACGTAATAGATGACTACAAATATCTCAAGGGCTGTCACACTATAGAGGGATCAGTTTTATTCTCATTTGCACAAGGAAAGATGAGAAGCAATGGAATGAAACTGATTAAGAGGAGACACAGATTAGATATTAGAAAAAACTTTTTGACAGTAAGGGGTACTTTGCACGCTACGACATCGCTAACCGATGATAGCGATGCCAAGCGCGATAGTACCCGCCCCCGTCGCACATGCGATATCTTGTGATAGCTGCTGTAGTGAACATTAACGCTATGGCAGCTTCACACGCACTTACCTGCCCTGCGACGTCACTCTGGTCGGCGACCCGCCTCCTTCCTAAGGGGGCGGGTCGTGCGGCATCACAGCGACGTCACACGGCAGGCAGCCAATAGAAGTGGAGGGGCAGAGATGAGCGGAATGTAAACATCCCGCCCACCTCCTTTCTTCCGTATAGCCGGTGGAAGCAGGTAAGGAGATGTTCCTCGCTCCTGCGGCTTCACACACAGTGATGTGTGCTTCCGCAGGAACAACATCGTAGCTCCTATTGGTGCGACATTATGAAAATGACTGACGCTACATACAGTGCCTACAAGTTGTATTCAACCCCCTGCAGATTTAGCAGGTTTGATAAGATGCAAATAAGTTAGAGCCTGCCAACTTCAAACAAGAGCAGGATTTATTAACAGATGCATAAATCTTACAAACCAACAAGTTATGTTGCTCAGTTAAATTTTAATAAATTTTCAACATAAAAGTGTGGGTCAATTATTATTCAACCCCTATGTTTAATATTTTGTGGAATAACCCTTGTTTTCAATTACAGCTAATAATCGTCTTTTATAAGACCTGATCAGGCCGGCAGAGGTCTCTGGAGTTATCTTGGCCCACTCCTCCATGCAGATCTTCTCCAAGTTATCTAGGTTCTTTGGGTGTCTCATGTGGACTTTAATCTTGAGCTCCTTCCACAAGTTTTCAATTGGGTTAAGGTCAGGAGACTGACTAGGCCACTGCAACACCTTGATTTTTTCCCTCTTGAACCAGGCCTTGGTTTTCTTGGCTGTGTGCTTTGGGTCGTTGTCTTGTTGGAAGATGAAATGACGACCCATCTTAAGATCCTTGATGGAGGAGCGGAGGTTCTTGGCCAAAATCTCCAGGTAGGCCGTGCTATCCATCTTCCCATGGATGCGGACCAGATGGCCAGGCCCCTTGGCTGAGAAACAGCCCCACAGCATGATGCTGCCACCACCATGCTTGACTGTATGGATGGTATTCTTGGGGTCGTATGCAGTGCCATCCAGTCTCCAAACGTCACGTGTGTGGTTGGCACCAAAGATCTCGATCTTGGTCTCATCAGACCAGAAAACCTTGAACCAGTCTGTCTCAGAGTCCTCCAAGTGATCATGAGCAAACTGTAGACGAGCCTTGACATGACGCTTTGAAAGAAAAGGTACCTTACGGGCTCGTCTGGAATGGAGACCATTGCGGTGGAGTACGTTACTTATGGTATTGACTGAAACCAATGTCCCCACTGCCATGAGATCTTCCCGGAGCTCCTTCCTTGTTGTCCTTGGGTTAGCCTTGACTCTTCGGACAAGCCTGGCCTCGGCACGGGTGGAAACTTTCAAAGGCTGTCCAGGCCGTGGAAGGCTAACAGTAGTTCCATAAGTCTTCCACTTCCGGATGATGCTCCCAACAGTGGAGACAGGTATGCCCAACTCCTTGGAAAGGGTTTTGTACCCCTTGCCAGCCTTGTGACCCTCCACGATCTTGTCTCTGATGGCCTTGGAATGCTCCTTTGTCTTTCCCATGTTGACCAAGTATGAGTGCTGTTGACAAGTTTGGGGAGGTCTTAATTAGTCAGAAAAGGCTGGAAAAAGAGATAATTAATCCAAACATGTGAAGCTCATTGTTCTTGTTCTTTGTGCCTGAAATACTTCTTAATACTTTAGGGGAACCAAACAGAATTCTGGTGGTTTGAGGGGTTGAATAATAAATGACCCTCTGTATAAACTTTTCACAATTTAAAAAAAAAAAAAAAAAAAAAGGAACTAACATTCTTTTTTGCTGCAGTGCATTTCACACTTCCAGGCTGATCTACAGTCCAAATGTCACAATGCCAAGTTAATTCCGAATGTGTAAACCTGCTAAATCTGCAGGGGGTTGAATGCTACTTGTAGGCACTGTAGATCACCGATTTCCGACGCTTTTGCAATCGTTTATTGGTGCATCTAGGCTTTGCACGTTGCAGCGTCGTTACCGGTGCCGGACGTGCGTCACTTTCATTTTGACCCCGGCGATATCGCAGTAGTGATGTCGCAGCGTGCAAAGTACCCCTAAGGGTGATCAAGAGTGGAACAGGCTGCCACAAGAGGTAGTGATTTGCCCTTCAATGGAAGTCTTAAAAAAGACTGGACAGACATCTGTGTGGGATGATATACGTGTATGTCTTTGATTATCCTGATGGTCACATGGGGTATCTAAAGGCCATGTCTCACTAAGCGACATCGCTAGAGACATCGCTGCTGAGTCACGGTTATTGTGACACAACAGCGATCTTGCTAGCGATGTCACTGTGTGTGACATCCAGCAACGACCTGGCCCCTGCTGTGAGGTCGCCGGTCGTTGCTGAATGTCTTGGACCATTTTTTGGACGTTGCTCTCCCGCTGTGGAGCACACATCGCTGTGTTTAACAGCGTGAGCCAACAATCTGAATGTGCAGGGAGCAGGCTTCTGGCAGCCTGCGGTAAGCTGGTAACCAAGGTACATATCGGGTATCCAAGCAAGGCGCTTTGCTTAGTAATCCGATGTGTACCATGGTTACGTGTGCAGGGAGCCGGCTTCTGGCAGCTGCGGACGCTGGTAACCAATGTACATATCGGGTATCCAAGCAAAACGCTTTGCTTAGTAACCCAATGTGTACCATGGTTACAAAGCACAGCGTCGTTACACAGGTCGCTGGTGGCTGGTGGCTGATCTCTGATCGCTGTGGAGATCTGCCTGATTGACAGCTCACCAGCGACCATGTAGCGACGCACCAACGATCCCTGCCAGGTCAGATCGCTGGTGGGATTGCTGGTTGCGTCGCTTAGTGTGACGGTACCCTATTAATCAAGTAACTACATACATCTTAAGGAACTACATAATACTACATGATGCCACCATAATTCAATTAAAAGTTTTAAAAAGGCATAAATAAAAACTATTGAAATGTCTGTACATTTTTTGTGCAACCCTGTATTATTAGACTATTCTTTACCTTTGACACCTTTATTTAGCAAACAAATATTCCTATGGAATCAAAGAAATAAAATGAGTAGTGATGGGCACACCCGGACTGTAAAAGTCCGCATCCACCCAGTTTCCAAGATGCCCGGGTGCCAGACCCGGGCCTGGGATTCTGGGTGTTTGATCTGGATCCAGCACTTGAGAAATTAAAAAAAATAAAAAGGAAAAATAAAGAATATAAGAATTAAGTGAGCGCTTCATACTTACCAAGGCTCCGGCGCAGCTGTAAACTGCTCCCGTGCGAATGTACGCGCGAATGTCCTGCAGGCTCCGTTCATCATTGCTCATCCATATGCACTGCTTTCCGTGCCCACCAGATGGCCTGCCCTCTGTGATTGGTTGCAGTCAGATGCACCCCGAGGCTTTGTGACAGCTTCTGCCTTCAACTAATCACAAGGACTGTCTGCGGGTCAGAATCATGATTCATGAACCAGGAGGCTCAGGTTAAGCAGAGGAGGAAACGTTACGGGTGTAGCTCATACGGAGCCTGCTGCTTCATGATTCCTGAACCAAGAGGGATCAGATTGAGCAGAGGAGGAGACATCACAGGAGCAGCTCATTCAGAGCCTGCTGCTTCATGATTCATGAACCAGGAGGCTCAGGATGAGCAGAGAGGAAACATTGCGAGTGTAGCTCATACGGTGCCTGCTGCTTCATGAATCATGAACCAGGAGGGCTCAGATTGAGCAGAGGAGGAGACATCACAGGTGCAGTTCATCCTGAGCTGCATTTTGAATACGCCCCCTATCACGTGACAAATTACGTCATAACTAGGAGGAGCCCGTACATTCTAGTATCTACCTTTATTTTTAGTGCACGATCTAGACACATGCAGCTCTGGAAGTGAAAGCGCAACCTGGAAGCAGCGGCCCGCCATGACACAGAACTTTGGTGAGTACACCGCACACCCATCCTTTCCACCATCATTTTTAATCCCAAGATTCTAGTTCCCATAGACTTATATGGGTACCGGATTCCGGACCATAACCAGATTTTTAAAAACAATTAGCAGGGACCCTCCGGTCCCCATTATCTAAGAGTCCGCCCATCTCTAAAAATGAGGAATAAGTTTCTCATCAAGATTGGAGACCTTGATCAGACTGGAGTCCATAAAATTCAGTTACCTCATGACGTTTAAGCCTTTTCTTTAGGGACACCCCGGTAAAACCCCAAAACACAACTTTTAGATGTGGTTCTGCTAACCCACTTTTTTGTGTGTTCTGGCAATTATTAACTGCTTCAACTGTCACCAGGGAATGTCTATGTGGATCTTTGTGGTCCTATTAAGTACTATTAAGCCTGCTTTACATGTTACGATTCTGCATACGATATCGTATGCGATCGTAACCGCCCCTATCGTATGTGCAGCACGTTCAATTTTGTTGAATGTGCCACACAAACGATTAACCCCCATCACATGTACTTACCCGTCCATACGACCTCGATGTGGGCGGCGAACGTCCACTTCCTGGAGTGGGAGGGACGTTCGGCGTCACATCGACGTCACGCAGCAGCCGGCCAATAGAAGTGGAGGGGTGGAGATGAGGGGGACGTAAACATCCCGACCACCTTCTTCCTTCCGCATTGCTGGCCGGGAGCCGCAGGACGCAGGTAAAATCTGTTCATCGTTCCCGGGGTGTCACACACTGCGATGTGTGCTACCACAGGTACGATGAACAACCTGACATTCAATTCATGAGGAATGAACGACGTGCGTGCGATGAACGTTTTAACGTTCATTCGCAATCGCTTGTAGCTGTTACACACTACAATGTACCTTACGATGCCGGATGTGCGTCACTTACGACATGACCCCGCTGACACATCGTAAGATATATTGTAGTGTGTAAAGCGGGCTTTAAGCTTACACCCTTCGGTTGCACTATATTACACTGTAACGTTTGACCATACTGTTGTGTGGCGCCACCTTTGGCTAATTAGTTTCCTCACAGTTCTTCTCCAACATCCAGTAGATCTCTGCATACCAACATCTAATCATAAAAAGCATCTAGAATGTATAAGTGGTCATAGACAAGGAGAAGCGGACATATAAGTCAAGTAAAATTCACAGAATAAATTGTAAGGGGGGCAACAGACAGGCAAAGGGAATAAAGACATAAAGCAAAAGTGGAAAATAAAAGCAAGAATGTATTATTACTATGACATCCTGACATTATACTGTGATATATTCTAGATTATAATATGCAGCACGATATGTGTTTGATGACTATGAATTGTCATTCAATTGTGATAGTGATTGTGTGATATTGTGGGATGTGTATTATTTTGTGTAGGTTCGTAATTTAGGAGCGTGGCTCCATTCATTCTGTGTATTCCTTGTGTTGTCTGCAGGTTAATTAGCTCAAATACCATTTGCTTGCCTTGTGTGTACAATGTCCTGTTGAAGGTTAATTACCCCCTGTCAGGCGGTGCTTCACACACAGCGAGATCGCTGCTGAGATCGCTGCTGAGTCACGGTTTTTGTGACGCAGCAGTGACCTCATTAGCGATCTCGCTGTGTGTGACACTGAGCAGCGATCTAACAACCAGGGAGAGGGTGCACCACCAAAAATAATATAAGGAGTTGAGACAAGTGCTCACCCGTGCGGCAAGGGAACTATGGAGACAAGAAGAGAAGCGTACCGCACATGATGGGGAGCACAACAACAATAATTGGTAAAAACAGCCTTTATTTGTAGCAAAAGTTAAAAACCATTAAAATACAAACCACACACCTAATAGCACGGCATGCGCCCACCGCCCAGCTCCAAAGCAATATTGTGCGTATTACAAGTCATGAAATACAAGCATTAATAACACATGGCAATATTTAAGATGACAGTAAACAGCATGTATACAGCCGTAACAAAACCCAGAGGGAGAATATAAACATATACCCTCATAAAGCCACAGGGCAAAAGGAGGCCCAATAATACCAGGACATAGTCAGAAGTATAAAGTTTGCAATTGCTGACTATAATCAAATAACCTGATA
This sequence comes from Anomaloglossus baeobatrachus, assembly GCF_048569485.1. Taxonomy (NCBI): domain Eukaryota; kingdom Metazoa; phylum Chordata; class Amphibia; order Anura; family Aromobatidae; genus Anomaloglossus; species Anomaloglossus baeobatrachus. The sequence goes on from NC_134356.1 coordinate 166,661,349, forward strand.
TGGCACTGTACCTATGCTCGTATACAGACCATAAGTCCCTCTAGGGGAGAGGAGGGTAAGGAATGTGGAGGCAGGGACGGGGGGTAGTCATGGAATCCCGTGAGCAAGGCCCACGCGTATCGCCGCAGGAAAAACGGCTTCCTCAGGGTAGGCGTGCACAAGACTACAAAAAAGGAAGATTATAAATGTATGTGTCGCGGGCGGGGAGGAGGGTGTCAGCACACCGCGCTCACCCCTTCTGCTCGGGTCCGGCAGCTGCTCAGTGGTGGCTCGAGCTGTGGGCCGGATCCCGGGGTTTCTCGAGCGACACTCCTCGCCCGTGAGTGAAAGGGGGTTTTGTGGTTGGGTGTGGGGATTGTTATAGTTCGTGACGCCACCCACGGTTGTGGTGATTTCACCACCGCTGCTCAATATGGGGATCCCGGGGATGGTGATGCGGAGCAGCCAGTTGTTATGTTGCCCCTCCGTGGGTAGGGGTTGGTGATCCCGGGGCCCGGTGAAGGTTTGTGAGGTGCGGGGCCTGGTGGGCGCAGGGACGCGGGGGCAGCGCTGTGCCTTGCGGCACTGTGGTACTCACTCAGCCTGAGACACGGACACAGTTTGTACGGTAAACCAAACGGCTGGTAGGACGGTCCCACAGACGGCTGCACCTGCACTCCCGGTAGGTGACGGTGATGTCCCTCTTCCTTGCACCTATGTTTGACTTGTGGTAGCGGTGGATTCCCTCCGGTTATCCGCTCCCCGACTGCAATCTGGGCCGGAGGAGCTCTACACTTTGCCCGCAGGTGCTGGCCCTGAGAAACTGGTGCCTTGGCGGTGGCGGTGTCTCTCTGCTTCAGGTTGGGCTGTTGCCTTCAATCGGGACTTGGTTGTTGGGGGATCTGCGTCCCCGTCACTGACGGATTCGGCAAATTTGGCGACTCCTAGCCTTGCCGGGGTCCGAGAGGCCCCTGCCCTGGTGCTGACTGTCCTTCGGAACACTGCTCCAGACCTCCGGGCACACAGCCAACGGGGTCCTTCCAGGAACTTCCAAACGGTCCCCCTCCAGACAGTCACCGCCGTCGCTGACCTTGCTGATCTGGCCCTCCACAAAGCTGGACCCTTCAGGCTTGCTTTCTTTACTGTCACTTCACTTGCTTTCCTCCTTTACTACTTTCTTACTTTCACTTTCTTAACTCCTCTGCTTAGCTCCTCACACTTGCCCTGCCTGGGCTTAACTCTCTGATGTTTACTCCTTCATGTCCTCACTGGACTCCCTCTCTCAAGCTCGTCCCTGAGCTGACTGCCTGGTTTTCCCGCCTCCAGAGTCGTGAGCTCCTTGGTGGGCGGAGCCAACCGCCTGGCCCACCCCCTGGTGTGCATCATCAAACTCCTGGAGGAAGGCAACAAGGATTTGTGGTTAGCATAGATGTGCCTACCTGGAGTGTGGGGTGTGGTGGTGTTGTGACCCGTGTCCCCTGGCTTGCCCAGGGCGACACATATGTCATTATAGAGAACATATAAATCACCTGTTGGGTGTGTCGATTATTGGTCCGGACCGGTCCGTCATGGAGGGATATGTATGGAGCATCGCAGTGTGGTATGTGCGATGCGTGCCGCCATCTTGGAAAGTCCGCGCATGCGCGGGAAGTCCGAGATGGCGGCGCGAGAGGCTCAAAAAGCAGCGCACGCACAGAGCTGCCGTGATGTGATGAGAGGTAGTTGCTGTGCGCATGCGTCTGTAACGCAGCAATCGTGTGTAATGCGTGTGAGGGCACATAACAAGGAAGAAACATCACAAGAAGAAGGGGAACGAGCATGGAGTTTTAGGATACAGAGCGTAATCGGCCTGGAGTACCGATAAGGGAGTAAGGACAAGGGAAAGGAAAGGGGGGGAAAGAAAAGAAAGAGAAAGAAAAAGAAAAAGGAGGGAGGAAGAAAAGAAAGGGCAAAAGAAGAAGGGGAGGTGGGAGGGGAGAGGGAGGGGGGGGGCAAAAAGGGGGGGAAAGAAAGAGAGAGGAAGGGGAAAATAGAGAAAAAGTAAGAGGAAAAATTGGAAAGGAAAGGGAGAAAAGAAGAATAGAGTACAATAATTTTCATGCTCGACCGAGAGCAAATCGTTAGCATGCACAGCAAGGAATAGTGCAGTTACATATAATTATAATATGAAATCCATATATAAGTAGTGACACAAATACTAAATAGTGGTGTGCCAGTCACAGATATACAACAATTGTACACATGATGTATAAACATGTATGGAAACCATCTTGACATTTATCGTAAATGCTGGTCCATGGATTCGGGGATCATTGAAAGATGTTTATCTTCAGAGCAGTTTGATCCACCCTCTTTTCAATCCAAGGAGATGCTAAACAGTTCCACATGTATATATACATACATATATGCATATCCATAGTATGCACATCTCGGTTGGCTAGATATGGAGGTATGATGATGGACAGATGACCATACGAAGAGAGGAGAAGAGATGGTTCGTGGCCTGGGAAGAATAAAATAAAATAAGGGACACCAATCCTGTTAGCCCAAAAATCCAGTGAACAATAATTCCTCATTTAACCCCCCGGGGGCAACGGTATCCAGTGTAAATATCCACTTTGCCTCATTCTGTAGAAGCCATTTGTGGCAAGAGCCACCTCTACCACCACCTATATATTTCTGCAGACCCAAAATGCGGATACCTGAACAAGATCCCTGATGACGTTCCAGAAAATGCGCTGCAACAGGGGTGATGGGATTGCCCTTTTTCTGATCAGCAGCCGCCAGGTTGATAGTTGAGAGATGTTTCTGTGCTCTTTTCCTGAGCTCCTGAGAAGTTTGGCCCACATAAACCTTATCACAAGGGCAAATCAAGGCGTAGATTACATTTCTTGTCTTGCAGTTTATGTAGGCCTTCAAAGCATGCACAGATGAATCCTGTGGATTACAAAAGTTTTTAGAAACAGGGCGCATGTATCTGCAGATACTGCAGTCCCCACAGGGAAAGGAACCCCTGAGGGAAATGCCCCGATTTAACTTGCCCACCACTCCCGAGAAGTGGCTATTAACCAGAGTATCCTTCAAATTTGAAGCCCTTCTTGCTGTTAATAGTGGATATGGGCTAACCACTTGGGATGTCTGGGTGTCCGTCAGCAAAATGTCCCAGTGGTTTTGTAGGATGCCTCTAATCTTACCCCATTGGTCGTTGTACGTGGTGATAAATCTGGTTCGGCGGTCCTGCTTCCTACATCTGGGGATGGCAAGTGATGACTGAGTTTCAGGTTTTGCGCGTTGAAATGCCCTGGAGATGGTGCTCCTAGGGTAGCCGCGCTCCAAAAACCTATGAGTGAGATTTCGGGCTTGTTGTTTAAAGTCATCATCGCTTGTACAGTTACGCCGAACCCGCAAAAATTGACCAGTGGGGATACCTTGTCTAATGTGGAGAGGGTGAAAACTCTGGTACTGCAGGAGGCTGTTTGTGGAGGTTGCCTTATGATAAAGATTGGTAGATAAGGTGTCATCCTGCAAACACACTTCCAGATCCAAAAAGGTCACTGTAGAGGGAGAAATTGAATATGTCAAAAAGATGTTAACTTCGTTGTCATTGAGGGAGGAAATGAAACTACGACATTCATCCTTGGTACCATTCCACACAAAAAAGACGTCGTCAATATATCTGTGCCAGTGTGATACTCGAGTGTCAAAGATGGGGATGGGGTAAACACAGGTGGCCTCCCACCACCCTAGAAAGAGGTTGGCAAAAGCGGTCTGGCCCCTGCTGTGAGATCGCTGCTCGTTACACACAGCCCTGGTTCGTTTTTTTTATTGTTGCTCTCAAGCTGTGACGCACAGATCGCTGTGTGTGACAGCGAGATAGCGACGAAATGAAGAGAGCAGAGAGCAGGAGTCGGCATCTGGCAGCTGCGGTAGGCTGTAACCAGGGTAAACATCGGGTAACCAAGGTGGTTACCCGATATTTACCTTCGTTACCAGCCTCCGTCGCTCTCACGCTGCCAGTGCCGGCTCCTGCTCTTTGCACATGTAGCTGCAGTACACATCGGGTTAATTAACCCAATGTGTACTGTAGCTAGGAGAGCAGGGAGCCAGCAGGGAGAGCAGGGAGCTAAGCAGTGTGCACGGCTCCCTGCTCTGTGCACATGTAGCTGCAGTACACATCGGGTAATTAACCCGATGTGTACTGTAGCTGTGAGAGCAGGGATCCAGCGCTAAGCAGTGTGCGCGGCTCCCTGCTCTCTGCACATGTAGCGACGTTATGATCGCTGCTGCGTCGCTGTGTTTGACAGCTAAGCAGCGATCATAACAGCAACATACAAGGTCGTTGTTGCGTCACAGAAAATGGTGACGTAACAGTGACGTCGTTGTCACTGTCGCTATGTGTGAACCAAGCTTAAGTCTGAGGAAGGGGGCCTGGAATGCACTCAACCTCTCTGTTTACCTGCTGGGATTATTCCATCTGGTTGAGAAGGAGAAGAGAGGAGCAGGAAGATTCATCCTCTGGGGAAGAAGCTGCGACTACACGCAGCACCCCAGAGAGCCGTTGAGAAACCCCGATTTCCCCGGAAAAGGACTGCTGGAGGTTTTTGACTGATTCCTAGGACATTTATCCCATTACTGAATGATTTTAACCTCCATGTGGTGGATTATTTTATGGATCTTCTGATTTGCTTGGAATAAAGGATCTTTGGATTGTTCACTTATCTCTCACTCTGTTGAATGTGTGATATCGGAGAAGTAGTAGGAAAAAAGGCATGCACACTAAGGAGGACCAGGTGCTAACGGTTGGGTAAACACCCACCAATATACAGTTAGGTCCAGAAATATTTGGACAGTGACACAAGTTTTGTTATTTTAGCTGTTTACAAAAACATGTTCAGAAATACAATTATATATATAATATGGGCTGAAAGTGCACACTCCCAGCTGCAATATGAGAGTTTTCACATCCAAATCGGAGAAAGGGTTTAGGAATCATAGCTCTGTAATGCATAGCTTCCTCTTTTTCAAGGGACCAAAAGTAATTGGACAAGGGACTCTAAGGGCTGCAATTAACTCTGAAGGCGTCTCCCTCGTTAACCTGTAATCAATGAAGTAGTTAAAAGGTCTGGGGTTGATTACAGGTGTGTGGTTTTGCATTTGGAAGCTGTTGCTGTGACCAGACAACATGCGGTCTAAGGAACTCTCAATTGAGGTGAAGCAGAACATCCTGAGGCTGAAAAAAAAGAAAAAATCCATCAGAGAGATAGCAGACATGCTTGGAGTAGCAAAATCAACAGTCTGGTACATTCTGAGAAAAAAGGAATTGACTGGTGAGCTTGGGAACTCAAAAAGGCCTGGGCGTCCACGGATGACAACAGTGGTGGATGATCGCCGCATACTTTCTTTGGTGAAGAAGAACCCGTTCACAACATCAACTGAAGTCCAGAACACTCTCAGTGAAGTAGGTGTATCTGTCTCTAAGTCAACAGTAAAGAGAAGACTCCATGAAAGTAAATACAAAGGGTTCACATCTAGATGCAAACCATTCATCAATTCCAAAAATAGACAGGCCAGAGTTAAATTTGCTTAAAAACACCTCATGAAGCCAGCTCAGTTCTGGAAAAGTATTCTATGGACAGATGAGACCAAGATCAACCTGTACCAGAATGATGGGAAGAAAAAAGTTTGGAGAAGAAAGGGAACGGCACATGATCCAAGGCACACCACATCCTCTGTAAAACATGGTGGAGGCAACGTGATGGCATGGGCATGCATGGCTTTCAATGGCACTGGGTCACTTGTGTTTATTGATGACATAACAGCAGACAAGAGTAGCCGGATGAATTCTGAAGTGTACCGGGATATACTTTCAGCCCAGATTCAGCCAAATGCCGCAAAGTTGATCGGACGGCGCTTCATAGTACAGATGGACAATGACCCCAAGCATACAGCCAAAGCTACCCAGGAGTTCATGAGTGCAAAAAAGTGGAACATTCTGCAATGGCCAAGTCAATTATTATTATTATTATTATTATTATTTATTTATAGAGCACCATTAATTCCATGGTGCTGTACATGAGAAGGGGGTTACATACGAAATACGTATACAAGTTACAGTAGACAGACTAGTACAGAGGGAAGAGGGCCCTACCCTTGCGGGCTTACATTCTATAGGATTATGGGGAGGAGACAATAGGTGGGGTGTAGGTCAGGCGGCAGCTCCGCACGGTGGTCGGGCGGCAGCTCCGCACGGTGGTCGGGCGGCAGCTCCGCACGGTGGTCGGGCGGCAGCTCCGCACGGTGGTCGGGCGGCAGCTCCGCACGGTGGTCGGGCGGCAGCGAGTTCATTGTAGATTGTAGGCATTTCGGAACAGGTGCGTTTTCAGGTTCCGTTTGAAGTTTGCAAGGGTAGGGGATAGTCTGACGTGTTGAGGCAGCGAGTTCCAGGAGACTGGGGATGCTCGGGAGAAGTCTTGGAGTCGGTTGTGTGAGGAGCGAATGAGAGAGGAGGAGAGGAGGAGATCTTGGGAGGACCGGAGGTGACGTGTTGGAGTGTAGTGGGAGAGTAGTTCGGAGATGTACGGAGGGGAAAGATTATGCACAGCTTTGTAGGTCAGTGTTAGAAGTTTGAATTGGATACGGTGGAAGATTGGAAGCCAGTGGAGGGACATGCAGAGAGGAGAAGCGGGGTGGTATTGAGGAGAGAGGTGGATAAGTCGGGCAGCAGAGTTAAGGATGGACTGGAGAGGGGCAAGCGTGTTGGCAGGGAGGCCACAGAGGAGGATGTTACAGTAGTCGAGGCGGGAGATTATGAGGGCATGCACTAGCATTTTAGTTGATTGCAAATTGAGGAAAGGGCGGATTCTGGAAATATTTTTGAGTTGAAGACGGCAGGAGGTGGTGAGGGATTGGATGTGTGGTATGAAGGATAAGGCAGAGTCAAAGGTCACTCCGAGGCAGCGAACTTTGGGTACTGGCGAGAGCGTGGTGTTATTTATTGTAATAGATAGATTAGGTGGAGAGTGTAGGTGAGACGGAGGAAAGATGATTAGTTCAGTTTTGGCCACATTGAGCTTTAGGAAGCGAGAGGAGAAGAAGGAGGATATAGCAGATAGACATTTCGGGATTTTGGACAGCAGAGATGTGGCATCTGGGCCAGAGAGGTAGATCTGGGTGTCGTCGGCATATAGGTGGTATTGGAAGCCATGGGACTTTATGAGTTGTCCCAGGCCAAATGTGTAGATAGAGAAAAGTAGGGGTCCTAGGACAGAGCCTTGAGGGACGCCAACAGAGAGATGGTGGGATGAAGAGGTTGTGTGGGAGTGGGAGACACTAAAAGTGCGATTTGAGAGGTATGAAGAGATCCAAGAGAGGGCAAGATCTCTGACACCAAGGGAAGAGAGGGTCTGTAGTAGGAGGGAGTGGTCAACGGTATCGAAGGCTGAGGACAGGTCTAGGAGTAGGAGTATAGAGAAGTGCTTGTTCGCTTTGGCAGTAAGCAAGTCATTTGTGATTTTAGTCAGGGCAGTTTCGGTGGAGTGATGTGGACGGAAGCCGGACTGTAGGTTGTCAAAGAGAGCGTTAGAGGAGAGGTGGGAGGAAAGTTCAGCATGGACATGCTGTTCCAGGAGTTTTGAGGCAAGTGGGAGTAGTGATATGGGGCGGTAGCTGGTGGTAGAGGTTGGATCGAGGGAAGGTTTCTTTAGGATAGGTGTGACTGTTGCATGTTTAAAGGCAGAGGGGAAGGTTCCAGTCGTTAAAGATAGGTTGAAGAGATGGGTTAAGGCTGGAATAAGGATGGTGGTGAGGTTGGGAAGGAGGTGGGATGGCATGGGGTCAAGTGCGCAGGTGGTGAGGTGCGCTTTTGAGAGCAGACGTGCAAGCTCTCCTTCGGTGATGGTGGGAAGGAAGTTTATGGGGGAGGGGCAGTGGTCAGCTACATGAAGGGGTTGTGGTGGCTGAGCAGAGAAGACTTGCCTTATTAGGTCGATTTTTTCTTGGAAATAGGTGGCAAAGTCTTCTGCAGAAATGAGGGAGGTTGGAGGGGGCAGTGGTGGGCGAAGGAGGGAGTTGAAAGTGTTGAATAACTGTTTGGGATTGTGTGTTAGAGAGGATATGAGGTTTCTGAAGTAATCGTGTTTAGCGGAGGTGAGGACTGAACGAAATGTGTGAATTGCATTTTTGAATGTGGTGAAGTCTTCCTGGGAGTGCGTTTTCTTCCACCGCCGCTCTGCAGCCCTAGACCTTTGCCTAAGTTTTTTAGTGAGGCTGTTGTGCCAGGGCTGTCTATTGATTCGTCTCACTCTGCCATGCACAAGGGGAGCGACTGAATCAATGGCTGATGTGAGGGTGGTGTTGTAGAAAGTGGTGGCGCTGTCTGTGTCGTGGAGGGACGATATGGAGGACAGTGGGAGGATAGAGTCGGCGAGGGTGTGCATGTTGAGGTGTGCAAGGTTTCTGCGGGGATGTGCTAGGTGCTGGACAGGGGGGGTAGGTGAGGAGGACAGGGCTGAAAAGGTCAGAAGATGGTGGTCAGATAGGGGGAGGGGGGAAGTTGTGAAGTCAGAAAGGGGACAGAGGCGGGTGAAGATGAGGTCTAGTGTGTTTCCATCTTTGTGGGTGGCAGAGGTGGACCACTGAGTTAAGCCAAAAGACGAAGCAAGGGAGAGGAGTTTGGAAGCAGCTTGTTGGCGAGTGTCAGTGGGGATGTTGAAGTCACCCATGATGATGGTGGGAATGTCAGCAGAGAGAAAGTGTAGAAGCCAGGCAGAGAAGTGGTCGAGGAAGGCAGTGGTTGCGCCCGGGGGTCTGTATATGACAGCCACTTGGAGGTTGGAGGGAGAATAGATTCGGACAGAGTGCACTTCAAAGGAAGGCAGGTCGAGGGAGGGTAGAGGTGGGATTGTGGTGAAGTTGTAATTGTTAGAAAGAAGGAGGCCCACTCCTCCACCTTGTCTATTGCCAGGGCGAGGAGTGTGGGAGAAGTGCAGGCCACCGTAGCATAGTGCAGCTGGGGAGGCAGAGTTGGATGGTGTCAGCCATGTTTCGGTGATGCCTAGAAAGGATAGATTGCTGGAGGTAAAGAGATCATGAATGATGTGCAGTTTATTACACACTGAACGGGCATTCCAGAGCGCTCCTGAGAGAGGGGGCGGCAGAGTGGGTGAGAGGGGAATAGTTTTTATGTTGGATAGATTGCGGTAGTTACTATTATGTGGAGAGTGGTGGGTGGGTGATAAAGAGGGGTGTACCATCCACGGGGGGCCAGGATTGGGGGCTATGTCACCAGCAGTGAGAAGGAGTAGAGAAAGGGAGAGCAGGTGGGAGAAGGAGAGTGGACGGCATGGTCTGCGCGATATTAGGAGCGATCTGAGGTTCAGGAGTAGGTCAGCAGATGAGGACAGATGAGAAGGCAGGAGGGAGGGGGAGATGAATATTTGTTTAGAGGGAGCTGGGGTGTGCGGATAGTGAAGGAGAGTGAGGAGGAGAGGGGCAAAGACTGTGAGGGCATAGGTGAACATGGTGGGGGTAGTGTGGTAAGTATATGATTTAACAGGTAAGTTGTGTCAGTGGAAAACTTGGTTAGAAAGAGATGAAGTTTACCTTCTGGTCATGTCTGGTTCATTTCTGGTATATTTCTGACACTTATGAGGCACTTATCCAGAGGCACGCACACAGACCACGGTCATAGACCTAGTGCAGTACTTATATACATGTCTCATTGACCCAGATGAACATCAGCTGACCAGCAGGGGTGAGGCACATGAAAGAATTACAAACAGGTAGGAAGCACTCAAAGAAGAGAAAAAAAAAAAAACAGACAGGATTTAACTAATTATACAACAGTAAAACAGCAGGTCAATCACCAGATCTTAACCCAATTGAGCATGCATTTCACTTGCTCAAATCCAGACTTAAGACGGAAAGACCCACAAACAAGCAAGACCTGAAGGCTGTGGCTGTAAAGGCCTGGCAAAGCATTAAGAAGGAGGAAACCCAGCGTTTGGTGATGTCCATGGGTTCCAGACTTAAGGCAGTGATTGCCTCCAAAGGATTCGCAACAAAATATTGAAAATAAAATTATTTTTTTTGGGTTTGGTTTATTTGTCCAATTACTTTTGACCTCCTAAAATGTGGAGTGTTTGTAAAGAAATGTGTACAATTCCTACAATTTCTATCACATATTTTTGTTCAAACCTTCAAATTAAATATTACAATCTGCACTTGAATTCTGTTGTAGAGGTTTCATTTCAAATCCAATGTGGTGGAATGCAGAGCCCAACTCGCGAAAATTGTGTCACTGTCCAAATATTTCTGGACCTAACTGTATATGAGTTACACTGCACACTCAAGGTAGCACATATTAGATTTGTTTTATTATATGTTCAAAAGCCAAGCAAAGGAAGGGAACTTTTTTGACAGATTAAATTCTCTGACGTTTCGGCCAACGGCCTTGTTCACAGAGTTTACTATAAAAGATAAAGTACAAAACATAAAATACGATCTTACAAAGTTTTTTCACAAAGTTTTTTTCACAATATGAAATTTTAAGTATAAATGAACAAAGAAGTAAGTGATGGGAATAATCAGTAAATTATTCAACCAGTAGGTACAAGATATCCTGGGTTGACTAGTAGAGCATTGATATTAACATAAAAGATGACAATTATCACAATAGTGTGTGATTGTGATAATTGTCATATTTTATGTTAATATTGTGACGCCCCTGGACTATCAGGTCGTCATAGAGTATTGCACAATCTGCCTTCCCGTGCAGTATCCACCTCCTTCTTGGTTTAGGGTCCCTAACTATATGGTGTTACCTACATCAGCTAATCAAATCCTAGATACGCCCTGAGCCACACCCACCAAACACACCAGTGGACGGCTTGAGTGGAATAGATTCGTCTACCTGGGGGGTTGGAAAGGGGAGGTCAGGAGTGTCAGAAAGAGAGAGTTGGGTCTGAGAAGTGAAAGTGAGAGGAGGTCAGGATCAGGGCTCCTGGGAAGCAATCTAGGTGGCAGACGGTGGTCTGGGCCTAGATTAGCTGGACCCCCGGTCGCAGAGGATCGTGGCAAGGGGCATGGAACTGTCGAGGAGGACAGCCGGCAGCCTTGCACCCTGGGTCGGGGAGTAGCTTCAGGCAACCTGACAATTTAGCCAAAGAGAACGGAGCCTTCAAGATCCGTTCTCACCCGCTCCAAAATCGGGGTACTAACGCAACGATGGGGATAGGACTTTCCACTCAAAATGGTCCAGAAAATCCCAAGCGTGAACCCTGAGAGCAAGCTCCCATACTTAGCCATAGTGGGGAGTGGGACCCGGCAGGTTTCATACTACCGGGACCAACAGAGAAGTAAACTTAGTGCCAGGAGGCGGGTCACGGATCACCAGGCAGCACCATTGGGGACGGGACCCGAACTAAGTTCCCCTCAGCGGCAGCGGTATCCAGAACTTTGGTTTATCCAGTTGTCGGTGTCAGCTTAATGGACTGAGTGAGTACGCAAGTGACCCTTTCGCATCCAACGGCACTCCCCTGCAAACCACCGAGCCCCGGGGTATTCCACCCCTACTTGTGGAGGGTCACAACACCTGGCTGCCCCATTCCATCCTCCCCGGGTACTCCCAACTGCAGCGGTGGTACTCCTAATTACCATATAGAACGGGTGGCATCACGAACTCCAATACATCCCCTGTAAATACCCCCCCCCTTTCATTTGAGTGGCCGCACGACCCCCGGGACCGGAGACCCTCGAGCCACCACGGATCTGGATCCGAGCAGCTCGGTTGCTGGCACGGGGGCGGTACAATGTCAATGCTCTACTAGTCATCCCAGGATATCTTGTACCTACTGGTTGAATAATTTACTGATTATTCCCATCACTTACTTCTTTGTTCATTTATACTTAAAATTTCATATTGTGAAAAAAACTTTGTGAAAAAACTTTGTAAGACCGTATTTTATGTTTTGTACTTTATCTTTTATGGTAAACTCTGAACAAGGCCGTTGGCCGAAACGTCTGAGAATTTAATCTGTCAAAAAAAAAAGTTCACTTCCTTTGCTTGGCTTTTGAACATATCATAAAGCAGATCTAATATATGCTGCCTTGAGTGTGCAGTGTAAGGCTACTTTCACACATCCGGTTTTTGCTCTGCGGCACAATACGACGCTCTGCAGAAAAACCGCAAACGTTTTTTTTGCCGCCGGTTGCGTTTTTTTTTTGCATAGACTTACATTAGTGCCGTATTGTGTCGCATGGGCTTGCGTTCGGTCCGGTTTTTGCAGCATGCGGCAGATTTAGCCGATGCCACGGCCGGATGGAACGTTGCCTGGAACGGTTTTTGCTCCGGCAAAAAAACCCGCATCGCGCTGCATCCGGCCGCTGCGGCGCATTTTTCAATGCATGCCTATGGACGCCGGATGCGGCGCGATGCAGAAAAAACGCATCCGGCCGCCGCATGCGGTTTCTTCCACTGCGCATGCTCAGTAGCATGCCGCAACCGGAAAAAAACGGACGGGCCGCATGGAAAAACGTATGCAAAGGATGCAGTGTTTTCGCCGCATCCGTTGCATAGGTTTCACAGCCGGATTGAGCCGCACTGCTCAAACCGGATGTGTGAAAGTAGCCTAACTCATATATATGATATCGGAGAAGGACAGTGTTCTAGTGCTGGTGTGACGCCCTGGGCAAGCCAGGGGTCACAGGTAATGACACCACCACACCCTACACCCCGGTTAGGTAATCCTAAGCTAGACCAGAAATCCTTGTTGCCTTCCTCCAGGGGCTGATGTCCACACCAGGGGGTGGGCCAGGCGGTTGGCTCCGCCCACCGAGGAGTTCACAGTCCTGGAGGCGGGAAAACCAGGCAGATGAGTTTAGGAGTTGAAGAGAGAGTGAAGTGGTAGAGGAGCAAGAGAGAGGAGTTGAAGTGAAGGAGAAAGTGACAGTTTGGAAAGCCTGAAGTTGGTCCGGGTGTATGCCCCGGACTGAGACAGCAAGGTTGGCAGACGGCGGTGACCGTCTGCAGGAGAGGCTGATTGGAGGTTGCCGAAAGGACCGTGGACGGGTGGTGGCCCGGCGGTACCGGACCGGTATACGAAGAGAAGCCAGCACCATTGGCAGGGGCCTTTCGGATCCCGGCAAGGCTAGGAGTCGCCGTGAATTTGCCAAATCCGTCAGTGAAGGGGACCTCCGGGTCTCCCAGCAACTAGGTCCCGATTGAAGGCAACCGTCCAACCGTAGGAGAGAGACACCGCCACCGCCAAGGCACCAGTTTCTCAGGGCCAGCGCCTGCGGACAAAGAGGGGCTCCTCCGGCCCATATCCAAGTCGGGGAGCGGGTTACCGGTGGGAACCCATCGCTACCAACATTACACAAGGTGCAGGGAAAGAGACAGTCACCGTTAACTACCTTGGAAAAGCAACAGCAGCCGTCCGTGGGAACCGTCTTTCCAGCCGTGTGTTTTACCGAGAACTGTGTCACCGTCTCAGGCTGAGTGAGTACCACCGTGCCGTGAGGCACAGCGCTGCCCCCGCGACCCTGCACCTCACCAGGCCCCGCACCTGGCCTGCCATGCCTCATCCTCCACCCCATCACTGGGCCCCGGGACAACCAACCCCTACCCACGGAGGGGAGAACTAACAACTCTGCTGCTCCCTGTCACCGCTCCCGGGATCCCCATACAGAGCAGCGGTGGTGTCCACACAATCACCACAACCGTGGGTGGCGTCACGGACAATACATCCCCAAGACCAAACCCCTTTTCACTCACGGGCGAGGAGCGCCGCTCGAGTCCCCGGGCTCCGGCCCATCGCTCGAGCCACCGAGCAGCGGAGGCCGCAGCAGCGGCACCCGAGCAGTGGGAGAGCGCAGCGTCCCCTCCTCCGCCCGCGACACTGGAAACGAAGGATACATTTTAAGAATGTTTGTACGCAAGCTTGGACTGGTCCACTGGAGAACAAGTGTATCGGGTGCCCCCACAGGGGCAATGCTTGGCACAATACACTTAATTCAATAATATTCACAGGTAAGGGCAGAATCTTATCTTTCATTTAACAAATTACCCCATTTATTATATAAGACCACAGGCAAATTTATAGATCTGGGTCAGGTAATATTGCACTGAACAGTGGATCCCCAGTATCAATGTTACTGGAGAGTCATTGGCACCATAGCTCAACACAGTATGTTTGCAGGATTAGGCCTAGTTTATATACATTTTTTTTTTAGCTAACAGTAGAAGCAAGAATATGTTCTGTAAGTGTTGAAAAAATTAACTTTTTGCAAAACACAAGGTCCCAGAAAGGCCAAATTCAGTAATGAAAGTTATTTTCATTTAGTCGGTATTGAAGGAAATCAGATTATTTCTTTGGAATTTCACTAGCCACATGACCTATCCTGACCATGCTCTTCACACAGAGACAGGGAATTGTCTCACATTCTTGTATAAAGGTCAGCTTACTGTCTGCCTCACTTCTAGTTTCTGAAATCCTGCTTAGAAATTCCAAAGTACAATAACGCTCTTGCATAATCAACAGTTAGGGTTTGTGCTTTGATTCGAGTAAGTACAATATGGCTATATTGCAATTTTCAGAGACAGCAACGGGTTGATCTTTTTAACAGGGTTTCTCCATTTATATTTATTGCTTATATAAAAAAAATAAGACTGACGTGTAACATTAGATTTATCAGTAAAATTAATGGAGTTAAGGGTACTTTACACGCAGCGATATCTCTAACGATTTATCGTCGGGGTCACGGTGTTTGTGACGCACATCCGGCGTCGTTAGCGACATCGCAGCGTGGGACACGTGCGAGCGACCATCAACTATCGCAAAAGTGGTAAAAATTGTTGGTTTTAGAGAGGTCGTTCAAACACCAAATATCGTTGTCTGGTGAGTAGCAATGTTGTTTGTCGTTCCTGTGGCAGCACACATCGCTGTGTGTGACACCGCAGGAACGAGGAAACTCACCGTACCTGCGTCCTGCCGGCAATGAGGAAGGAAGGAGGTGGGCGGGATGTTCAGCCCGCTCATCTCCGCCCCTCCTCTGCTATTGGGCGGCCGCTTAGTGACATCGCTATGATGCCGAATGAACCGCCCCCTTAGAAAGGAGGCGGTTCGCCAGTCACAGCGACGTCGATAGGCAGGTAAGTATGTGTGACGGGTGTAAGCAATGTTGTGCGCCACCGGCAGCGATTTGCCCGTGACGCACAACCGATGGGGGCGGGTACGCTCGCTAGCGATATCGATACCGATATTGCAGCGTGTAAAGTACCCTTTAGTCTGTGCATGTCTCCTCTTCATTACAATCTCATTCTGTATCAAAAGCTGAACTTATGGCAATGAAAGCTGTATTTGGCCAATTGATGTCATTATACCTTTCCCTTATTTACATTGGAAAGTGTTGTCGACAGAACTACTTTTGGTGTGTGTAACTGACATACTGTGTTTCCCCCAAAATAAGACCTCCCCCGAAAATAACGCCTAGCAGGAATTTTCAGCAAGGCTCAAATATAAGAAATCCCCCAAAAATAAGCCCTAGTCGCAAATCGATAATGAAGTGTCCACGTGCCAAAAAAGTTAAAGAAAACTGCAGGACACTTCATTATATACTGTGTGCAGAATTATTAGGCAAGCTGTATTTTAGAGGATTTTTTTATTGTTGATCAACGACTATGTCCTCAATTAACCCAAAAGACTCATAAATATCAAAGCTTAATATTTTTGAAAGTTGGAGCGTTTTTTTTTTAGATTTGGCTATCTTGGTAGGATATCTGTTTGTGCAGGTAACTATTATTGTGCAGAATTATTAGGCAACTTAATAAAAACCAAATATATTCCCATCTCACTTGTTTATTTTCACCAGGTAAACCAATATAACTGCACAAAATTTAGAAATAAACATTTCTGACATGCAAAAACAAAACCCCAAAAAATTAGTGACCAATATAGCCACCTTTCTTTAGGATGACACTCAACAGCCTATCA
The DNA here is from genome assembly GCF_048569485.1 of Anomaloglossus baeobatrachus. NCBI lineage: Eukaryota > Metazoa > Chordata > Amphibia > Anura > Aromobatidae > Anomaloglossus > Anomaloglossus baeobatrachus. Next base: position 166,677,317 of record NC_134356.1, read on the forward strand.
TCGATAGATTCTCTCAGTTGCTTGATCTGTTTATGATCAACATTGTGTGCAGCAGCCACCACAGCCTCCCAGACACTGTTCCGAGAGGTGTACTGTTTTCCCTCCCTGTAGATCTCATATTTTATGAGGGACCACAGGTGCTCTATGGGATTCAGATCAGGTGAACAAGGGGTTCATGTCATTATTTTTTCATCTTTTAGACCTTTACTGGCCAGCCACGCTGTGGAGTAGTTGGATGCATGTGATGGAGAATTGTCCTGCTTGAAAATCATGTTTTTCTTGAACGATACCGACTTGTTCCTGTACCAGTGCTTGAAGAAGTTGTCTTCCAGAAACTGGCAGTAGGTCTGTGAGTTGAGCTTCACTCCATCCTCAACCGAAAAAGTTCCCACAAGTTCATCTTTGATGATACCAGCCCATACCAGTACCCCACCTCCACCTTGCTTGCGTCTGAGTCGGAGTGAAGCTCTCTGCCCTTTACTGATCCAGCCATCTGGCCCATCAAGAGTCACTCTCATTTCATCAGTCCATAAAACCTTTGAAAAATCAGTCTTAAGATATTTCTTGGCCCAGTCTTGACACTTTATCTTATGTTTCTTGTTCAAGGGTGGTCGTTTTTCAGTCTTCCTTACCTTGGCCATGCCCCTGAGTACGGCACACCTTGTGCTTTTTGATACTCCAGTAACATTGCAGTTCTGAAATATGGCCAAACTGGTGGCAAATGGCATCTTGGCAGCTTCACGCTGGATTTTCCTCAATTCATGGGCAGTTATTTTGCGCCTTTTTTGCCCAACACGCGATCCAGTAACTGACCCAACCTGGCAGGAGGATATGCAGAGCGAGGACAGCAGTGCACAGGGGGAGGGAGGCGTAGCATCACAACAGGCAGTAAGAAGCAGAGTGGTGGCCCCAGGCAGACGTCAGGCAACTGTTCCCCGGAACAACACGACACAAGGTGCCTGTACAAATGTTAGGTCTTCCCGAGTCTGGCTGTAATACTATTGTATGTATTGAGGATTTCGATTGCGTTAGGGCAATGACAACCAGAGACGAGTTCTTGGTGCAAGACGTTTATAATATGCAACCAGCAAATATGTACATAAACGGAACAAAAACACAGTAGAACATAAATACAGGAAATACCTTCCAGGGACGGAGCGAAAGGGAATTCCCGGGACCGCGCACCGGACTCCCCCAGGGAGACCACCAAGAGCGAACCCCTATACAGGGACTGTCTGGCAATCACCCCAGAAGCCCTAAATGCGCAGCAGCCGGGACACAAAAGGGCAATAGGTAAGTCCAAAAATGTCCGTACGTGATGTGAGTCCAGAGTGGTATTAAACGGAAGGAACCGGGCAGAAGTGTCGACCAAAGACGGCAAACGGAGTCCGGGCACAGCTAGATGATACCAGATGAAGTCCAGAGTCGGTGTCGGTTGTTTTCCAAGAGGATCCGAATAACAATCAGGAACCAAAAGCAGCAGGGCAGGAGCACACAGGAAGCAGTATACTCAGGCACTGGACTAAGCTTTAGGGGCGGCTTTTAAACAGATGGACAGGAAGTAGGGCAACAGAACAGAAAACTCCATGTTAACAAAGGGCAAGCTCTTTCAAAAGAAAACTGGAAAACCCGGAACTCTGACACTGGCAGTTTTTTAAGTTGGCTCCAGATGATTCTAAAAAGGCCATTTGCAACACCTGCCATGCCAGCATCAGCAGGGGTACCAAAACTAGCAGCCTGACCACCACCAGCATGATCAGGCACATGTCAGCCAAGCACCCGACTTTGTGGGAAGTACAACAGAGTCGAGGAGCAGTGCTTGCTGATGTCACTGCTACGTCTTCGCTGGTTGTGCATGCGAGCCAATCCCCTGTCCATGCTGCCTGCGAACAAGCCTCCTCCACTCCTGCACCTGCAGTTGCCTACGCAGAAAGAACACCATCATCAAGCACGTCCTTGTCCCAGCGCAACGTTCAGTTATCCATTCAGCAAACCTTTGAACGCAGGCGCAAATACACTGCCAACACCCCACATGCCACAGTTCTAAATGCTAACATTTCGCGACTGCTTGCGCTGGAAATGTTGCCTTTTAGGCTGGTTGAGACAGAAGCATTCCGCGACCTGATGGTGGCAGCTGTCCCACGTTACTCGGTCCACAGCCGCCACTATTTCTCCCGGTGTGCCGTCCCCGCATTGCATAACCACGTGTCACAAAACATCACACGTGCCCTGAACAACGCTGTTTCAGCCAAAGTCCACCTAACCACAGACACGTGGACAAGTGCATGTGGGCAAGGCCGCTACATCTCGTTGACGTCACACTGGGTTAATATTGTGCAAGCTGGGACCCAGTCTGAGCGAGGGACGGAACACGTCCTTCACACACCAAGTTTTGCAGGCCCTACCTCAGTCAGGGTTTCACACACACTCTACAGCTCCGGAATGTCATGCTCCTCAGCCTCCTCCTCCTCCTGCGCATCCTGATCCACTTTACCCTCCACACCAGTCCCAAGCTGGAAGTGTCGCGGGCGGAGGAGGGGACGGTGCGCTCTCCCACTGCTCGGGTCCGGCTGACGCTGCTCTACGGCTGCTGCTGCTCGTTGGCTCGAGCGATGGCCGGATCCCGGGGACTCGAGCGGCGCTACTCGCCAGTGAGTGAAAAGGGGTGGTTTGGGTTTTGGGGATATTGTCCGTGACGCCACCCACGGTTGTGGTGATTGTGTGGACACCACCGCTGCTCTGGACGGGGATCCCGGGAGCCTGTGACAGGGAGCAGCTTTGTTGTTATTTCTCCCCTCCGTGGGTAGGGGGGTTGGTTGTCCCGGGGCCTGGTGATGGGGTAGACATGGATGACAGGCGGGTTGCGGGGCCTGATGAGGTGCAGGGTCGCAGGGGCAGCGCTGTGCCGCACGGCACGGAGGTACTCACTCAGCCCAATGATGATGACACAGTTCACGGTAAAACAAGTGGCTGGATGGACGGGTCACTCGGACGGCTGCGGTTGTTCCTCCCTGCAGGTTAGTGATGACTGTCTCTCCCTGCACCTAAGTTAAGTGTTGGTAGTGATGGTTTCCCAACGGTAACCCGCTCCCCGACCTGAATATGGGCCGGAGGAGCCCCTTTTGCCCACAGGCGCTGGCCCTGGGAGACGGTTGCCCTTGGCGGTGGCTGTGTCTCCCCTTCACGGTTGTACGGTTGCCTTCTATCTGGACTTGGCTGTTTGGAAACCCTGAGGTTCCCTTCACTAACGGATTTGTCAAATTCACGGCGACACCAAGCCTTGCCGGGATCCGAAAGTCCTCTGCCAATGGTGCTGGCTTCTCTTTGTATACCGGTCCGGTACGGCCGGGTCACCACCCGTCCACGGTCCTTACGGCAGACTCCAATCGGCCTCCACTGCAGACGGTCACCACATCCTGCCAACCTTGCTGTCCTGTCCGGGCCACACACCCGGACCAACTTCAGGCTCTTTGCTGTCACTTTTCTCCTCTCTACTACTTTCCTCCTTCCACTTCCTTAGCTTAACTCTCACTGCCTGTGTTTTCCCTCCTCCTCGGTGGGTGGAGACCAACCGCCTGGCTCCACACCCTGGTGTGGACAACAGCCCCTGGGGAAGGCAACAAGGATTTTGTGTTTTGACTATGATATGCCTGCAGGGAGTGTGGGGTGTTTAAGTGTTGTGCTCTGTGGCCCCTGGCTTGTCCAGGGCGACACAGAAGCACTGCAGCACTGCCTCGGCGAAGCGGCAACAGGCAGTGCTGAAGCTAATCTGCATAGGTGACAAACCCCACAATGCAGAAGAGGTGTGGACAGCTCTGAAACAGCAGGCAGATCACTGGCTCACAACTCTGAACCTAAAGCCAGGAAAGGTCGTGTGTGACAATGGCCGGAACCTGGTGGCGGCTTTGAGGCGAGGCCAGCTGACACATGTTCCATGCGTGGCCCATGTGCTCAACCTCGTGGTTCAGCGGTTTCTAAAGTCATACTCAGAGCTGTCTGATCTGCTGGTAAAAGTTCGCCGCCTGTCTGCACATTTTCGAAAGTCACCTACTGCTTCAGCCGGCCTTGCCGGCTTAAGACGCCGTTTGCATCTTCCGGCACACAGACTGGTGTGTGATGTCCCCACGCGTTGGAATTCAACTCTGCACAAGTTGGTCAGGATATGTGAGCAGAAGAGGGCAGTTGTTGAGTACCTGCATCACCTAAGCCGTCAAACTCCACACATAACACCTGAGGAGTGGAGATGGATGTCCGACCTATGCACCATCCGCCAAAACTTTGAGGACTCCACCAAGATGGTGAGCGGCGATGACGACATTATTAGCGTCACCATACCGCTTCTCTGCCTTCTAAAATGGTCTCTGCTCAAAAAACAACCATGATGCATTGCAGGCGGAGCGCGATGAGTTTGAGCAAGAAACAGTAGTGGGTGTGGGTGATGATAACACACAGCCCAGCCTCGTCTCATCACAACGTGCAGTGGAGGACTATGACGAGGAGGAGGATGAAGACATGGAGCAACTCTCTGGCCAAATTGAGGATATGACATGCAGTCATATCCTCGGTTCAGCGTGGCTGGCCAGAGGACAGGGTAGATGATGAGGAGGAGGAGGAGGAGGACAGCATGTTCAGTCATCGTGTTGGTCAGGATACTGAAGTGATGGCTGTTAAGAGTCTGGCACACATGGCTGACTTTATGGTAAGCTGCCTGTCTCGTGACCCTCGCGTTAAGAACATCTTGGCCGACAATCATTACTGGTTGGTAACACTGTTAGACCCACGCTAAAAGGAGAACTTTATGTCTCTTATTCCCGAGGCACAAGTCCAATCCGCCAGAGGTAGGGGAACAGTCTTTAAGATGTGGGACAGTTTTCTCAGCCCCTCACATACCACAGCCCCTGAGGTGAGGGGTAGTGCCACAAGAAATCCTAAGTTTGCCCAGATGCTCAAGGAGTACCTTGCAGATCAAACAACTGTACTCCGACATTCCTCTGTGCCTTACAATTAATGTGTATCCAAGCTGGACACGTGGCATGAATTGGCTCTCTACGCCTTGGAAGTCCTGGCCTGCCCTGCCGCTAGCGTTTTGTCAGAGCGTGTTTTTAGTGCCGCAGGTGGAATCATTACAGATAAACGCACCCGCCTGTCAACTGTAAATGCTGACAGGCTGACTCTGATCAAGATGAACAAGGGTTGGATTTGGCCAGACTTCACCACACACACCAACAGCAAATTACAGCGGAATTTAAAGTTTGTAACGGGAATTTGCCATGTACCTCCACTCACCCATGGTAACACACTTCTGGACTTTGGCTACTCGCTGGACTGCTCCTCCTTCTCCTCATGCGCCATCATGGTGACCGTTACAATAGTTAAGCCGTTGTTTCAGGTATACCCCCAGTGGTAAATTTTTTCGCCCATTCTTTCTGAATGGGCATTACAACGACAGGAGACCCGCTCCTTTGCAATGGGAACAATGTTTTGAGGCCCTCATGCACATCTCTATCCAGGGACAATGTGGAGCCTCCCAATTTTTGGCTGCCCTGCCTAAGGGCTATACTACAATAGACCCACTTCCTTACAATGGGCACTTCATGTTTACAGGCCATCATGCACGTCTGTATCCAGGGACAATATGGAGCCTGACGCTGCCACCGACTGCCACACACATGCTGTTTTTAAATGCAAGCACGGACGCAATAAGAACCTAACTGGTTTTTAGGAGCGACAATTACTGAGAAGTCTGACACTATCAGACACTGCTGACTGACGTGTATTATACACTAGACTTGTGCGTTATATAATAGTTTGTGCAAAACGCGCACCTGTACGCTGCCACCGACTGCCACACACGTGCTGTTTTTAAATGCAACCACGGACGCAATAAGAACCTAACTGGTTTTTAGGAGCGACAATTACTGAGAAGTCTGACACTATCAGACACTGCTGACTGACGTGTATTATACACTAGACTTGTGCGTTATATAATAGTTTGTGCAAAACGCGCACCTGTACCCTGCCACCGACTGCCACACACGTGCTGTTTTTAAATGCAAGCACGGACGCAATAAGAACCTAACTGGTTTTTAGGAGCGACAATTACTGAGAAGTCTGACACTATCAGACACTGCTGACTGACGTGTATTATACACTAGACTTGTGCGTTATATAATAGTTTGTGCAAAACGCGCACCTGTACCCTGCCACCGACTGCCACACACGTGCTGTTTTTAAATGCAAGCACGGACGCAATAAGAACCTAACTGGTTTTTAGGAGCGACAATTACTGAGAAGTCTGACACTATCAGACACTGCTGACTGACGTGTATTATACACTAGACTTGTGCGTTACATAATAGTTTGTGCAAAACGCGCACCTGTACCCTGCCACCGACTGCCACACACGTGCTGTTTTTAAATGCAAGCACGGACGCAATAAGAACCTAACTGGTTTTTAGGAGCGACAATTACTGAGAAGTCTGACACTATCAGACACTGCTGACTGACGTGTATTATACACTAGACTTGTGCGTTATATAATAGTTTGTGCAAAACGCGCACCTGTACCCTGCCACCGACTGCCACACACGTGCTGTTTTTAAATGCAAGCACGGACGCAATAAGAACCTAACTGGTTTTTCGGAGCGACAATTACTGAGAAGTCTGACACTATCAGACACTGCTGACTGACGTGTATTATACACTAGACTTGTGCGTTATATAATAGTTTGTGCAAAACGCGCACCTGTACCCTGCCACCGACTGCCACACACGTGCTGTTTTTAAATGCAAGCACGGACGCAATAAGAACCTAACTGGTTTTTAGGAGCGACAATTACTGAGAAGTCTGACACTATCAGACACTGCTGACTGACGTGTATTATTATACACTAGACTTGTGCGTTATATAATAGTTTGTGCAAAACGCGCACCTGTACCCTGCCACCGACTGCCACACACGTGCTGTTTTTAAATGCAAGCACGGACGCAATAAGAACCTAACTGGTTTTTCGGAGCGACAATTACTGAGAAGTCTGACACTATCAGACACTGCTGACTGACGTGTATTATACACTAGACTTGTGCGTTATATAATAGTTTGTGCAAAACGCGCACCTGTACGCTGCCACTGACTGCCACACACGTGCTGTTTTTAAATGCAAGCACGGACGCAATAAGAACCTAACTGTTTTTTAGGAGCGACAATTACTGAAAAGTCTGACACTATCTGGACTGTTTTACACTGTGTACACCAGCCCCAGATATGATGAAGGCTGGTATACGGTCACCACTACCCTGCCTGCCTGCCTGCCTGTATACTGCTACAATAGTCCTGACAAGGACTCTTCTGGTCACTAGCCTGTATTCCGACCTGGCTATACCCTGCCTGTATATAGCAACAATAGTCCTGAGAAGGACTCTGCTACTGTACTCCGACCTGGCTATACCCTGCCTGCCTGTATACAACTAGAATAGTCCTGAGAAGGACTTCTGGTCACACTGTTTGCAGCCCTGCTCCGGAACTAACTATAAAGGGCCGCAAAGCTTTCCCTGAATCAGCGACACTCTCCCTGAACTGACTGTCTGGATAGTTGTGAGCAGAGCACAGCGCGCCGGCCGGTATAAAGGCTCGGTCACGCTGTGCAGGCCGGCCAATCACTGCAATTCCACAACTAACAGGGCTGTGGCATTGCAGTGGTCTGCCAGCCAATCCCTGCATGAGGGCTGGCTCTCAAAAGAGCGCCAACATGCAGAAATGAAGACCACGAGTACAGCACGAGTATCGCGAGATTACTCGGTCCCCGCCGAGCAGCCCGAGTACAGCGATACTCGTGCGAGTACCGAGTAGTTACAAGCATGCTCGCTCATCACTAATTCTCATCATGCACAGGGATACTAAGGGATCACAACATCCCATACAAATGGAGTTTCCCAGTAAAGCTCATAATAACTAAAGATGGGCACAAGCATGTGGCAAGCAGCCCGGAACAAGCCTTACGACTCTGCAAGCAGTGGAATCTACCCTCTACAGCCAGGGAAGGCCTGTAAAGAAACCCACTACCATGACAAATCGCGGAGGATTGGTCCAAAGCATGAATTCTGCATGTAGAGAAAGTGTTTAAGCCGCAAGGAACAGAGATTGAAAAACCGGAATTGAACTCTGCTAATTGATCCTTTACAGAAGAGTTCTTTGGGATTCGCCATTTGGATAAACAGACGGAGAGCAGTAAGGCCCCTCTTTGGGAAGAAAATTCGGGTCTAAAGAAGCCAGGGGTCACTTATGGCATGGGCCCCATACGATATCGGGACTTGGACATGGACCCTTTTCCTGGATTTCTTGGAGATCTTGGTTTTCTGTTTGTTATCCATTTTTTTTCTTTTCTCTACACTGAGAATTTACCTGATTTTTTTTCCTAAATTTTTTCCTTTTTTATTCTTTGTTTTTCTGTTTCTCTTTTGAATAGGCATTTTTCTTTTTCCTGGTCTACTCCTGGGGAATATGTCAGAGCCCAGGACAAATTTTGTTTGATAGGCCTAAGTTTGGCTCCTGATACCCGATACGGGAAGCCCATAAGGGCACCCTATGTTTTTGCTCTTGAGAGCAAGGTTACTTGTGCAACAGTTACTTGTGTTTGTATTTGTTTTTTTTATTTACAGCTGAAGAAACTTCCAGTCGGAATTGCGGGAAAGAAAGAGGTTGGTATGAAGTGACGTGGTCATACGATGGACGTGGGCATCAGTAATGTAGATGAGTATGAAATTGAGAGTGTAACAGTGTGCCTCATCAGTTCACATAAGAGACAAGGGACAAAATATACACAGCAGAGACATTTAGCAAACAAGACAAAACATTTAGATGGGGGTTAAATTCATATCTATTAACGCCAAAGGTCTAAATTCCCCATACAAGAGGTCAACATTATGGAAAGAAGCATTGAAGAACAATGCAGACATATTGTGTGTACAGGAGACGCACTTAAACAGTGGAAATACGAGTAGATTAAAACTTAAAAGATTCCAGCATGTGCTACTGGCACCAGCTGATAGGAAAGAGGGGCGTGCACACTAATTTGAGGGCGAGGTGCTAGTGAATGGGAAGAACCCTTCAGTATACATATAGAGGTACACTGCACACTCAATGTGATGAATAATGTATTAATTTATTGAAAATTCAAAAAAACCATGCAAAGGAAATGAACTAAAGACAGAAAATAGCTCTGACGTTGCGGCCACAGGCCTTGTTCACAGAGTCTGTTGTGAAAAATAGAGTACAAACAAATACAATTAGTACAAAACAAATAATATTATGCTACTTTGCGAATTTAGAAGAAAGTGAACATGAATATCGTCAGTGATACTTGAAAGATGTATGTACATACAGACATGCACATATACATATACGCATACATACATACATACACATATATACATATACATACACACACACGCATAATGCACACACATAGACATATACAAGTAGACCATGTCTAGAGTACAATAACTCAAGGATACAGATTATGTCTGTCACAAGCGTATTCGCAGGTACATAAAAATGGGAACAAAGGCAAAGGAAAGTGGAGCAAGGGGAGGTTTTTTTAAAAGGGACTGGTATCAGCACGAAGTAGTAGAAAAATGGATTAAGGTGGTGGAAAAAAGCAGGTATACTACCTGTCACTAATAGTTCTGTATTCCAGGGATTATATCTACATTAGGTTTCCCCTCTTCTCTTTCTCTTTCCCCCTCTCTCTTCCCGCCCCTCTCCCCCCCCCCCCCTCCTTCCCCTTTTCTATCTTTTAGTGTCAGTTTCGTTACATGGCATCTTGCTGTATCTTCCACACAGAGGCTAGCGTCAGTACACACACATACATTGTGATACCATACACCATTACACAAGGGGTTGTTGACCGCGCAGGCGCGCTAGGTCATTTCTCTTCTTGATCACCACGCATGCGCAGATGCGCGGCGTCAGTTTTGTAACATGGCAACCTATTATTAGTTTCATACAGGGGCGGGAGTCAATACCACACGTGGTGACGCTACGGCGTGATCCCTTTGTCTATATATACATTCTCCTGTCCAAGCTCTGAGGAGATGATGTCTGCGCCTGCGCGCAGCGTCATCTCCTCGGCAGTAATACGATTTGCCGTTGACCGCGCAGGCGCGCTAGGTCACCTCTTCCCCTGATTCTCGGCCACCACGCATGCGCAGACATGCGGCGTCGGCTTTGTAATGTGGCAACCTGTTGTTACTTCCCCATAGGGGTGGGCGCTAGTGCCGTGTGCGGTGACGTCACGGCGCTATCCCTCCTGTCCATATATGCACTTTCCTATCTGGGCTCTGAAGAGATGATATCGGCGCCTGCGCGCGACGTCATCTCCTTATCTCCTTGCCAGTGTTATGTTACATCCCTACACATGAGGCCGTTGACCACACAGGCGCAGTTGGTCACACCCCCTCTTTTGATTCTTGGTCACCACACAGGTGCTGCATACTAATGACCAGATCAGATGAGAGCTTACCACGTGAGCTCCGTGACGTCGACCCCCCTCCCATTTCCTCTGTATTTAAAGTGCCACAATACAGCTGACATTAGCCGTCCTATACAGCCAAGGCACGTGAGTGCCGGCGTCCACACAGGCTCAGGTAAGACTATATTGTCTAAATTTCCTTACTCTATGTTTTTACTGGGCTGATTCCCGTATTCCTTCTCATACATAGAGAATACATCCCAGACGTTCCTGTTATCCCATCCATACCCTATATGCAACTACTACCTCTATATTGATCCAGGTAACTTGTCTGCCTACACCATTTCCTCTATACCTATATACGCCTATCTCTATATATACATATATCTATATTTTATTTTTTATTTTTTAGCATTCTCCCTGGAATACAGAACTATTAGTGACAGGTAGTATACCTGCTTTTTTCCACCACCTTAATCCATTTTTCTACTACTTCGTGCTGATACCAGTCCCTTTTAAAAAAACCTCCCCTTGCTCCACTTTCCTTTGCCTTTGTTCCCATTTTTATGTACCTGCGAATACGCTTGTGACAGACATAATCTGTATCCTTGAGTTATTGTACTCTAGACATGGTCTACTTGTATATGTCTATGTGTGTGCATTATGCGTGTGTGTGTATGTATATGTATATATATGTATGTATGTATGCGTATATGTATATGTGCATGTCTGTATGTACATACATCTTTCAAGTATCACTGACGATATTCATGTTCACTTTCTTCTAAATTCGCAAAGTAGCATAATATTATTTGTTTTGTACTAATTGTATTTGTTTGTACTCTATTTTTCACAACAGACTCTGTGAACAAGGCCTGTGGCCGCAACGTCAGAGCTATTTTCTGTCTTTAGTTCATTTCCTTTGCATGTTTTTTTTGAATTTTCAATAAATTAATACATTATTCATCACATTGAGTGTGCAGTGTACCTCTACTGGCACCAGCTGATCGGAAGAAAGGAGGGGTGGCAATTGCAATAAGGGATTCAGTTGCTTTTTCTCAAACAAACCAAATTATAGATCCTCATGGACGATATATTATATTACAATGTTTAATTAACAATATACACACTAGTAACTGTATATGCCCCTAATAAAGGACAATATACACACATTAGGAAAACAATAGTAAAAGCCAGCAAAATTAAAAAAGGGCCCTCTAATACTAGTAGGGGATTTCAATGTAGCACTGTGGCCAAACATGGATTCCACATCTAGATAAAGAAAACTTAACCCTAGCCCACTTACAAAACTGTTTCACACACATGAATTATATGATGTTTGGAGATTAAAGAATCCACCCACAAGAGATTACACGTTTCTTTCACACCCGCACAATACCTACACAAGAATTGATTTCTTTCTAGTTGATAAAATAGTAATTCCACAAGTGTTAGCTGCAAAAATAGGAAAATCACTTGGAGTGACCACGCTCCCATCACACTGGAAATAGAGGAGAAGCATGAAATAGATAAATCTCCAATATGGAGACTCAATATTTATATCTTGAACCACCCTACTTACGCACCACAAATGCAGCAAACCATCCAAGATTATTTTGCACAAAATGACAATAGAGAAGTATTGGACACAACCCTATGGTGTGCACACAAGGCGGTCATGAGAGGGCATTTTATAAAACAAGCCTCACATTACAAAAAAACTACGCAAATGGCAGTAACTGATATCCAAACTAAGCTGGGAAATTTACATAGATTGCATAAACAATCCTACTCACCCACTAGAGCGGCGGAGATCTCAGATCTACATAAACAGCTACATGAGCTTAATCTACACACATACGAGCATGCCCTCAAAAAACTCAAAATGAAGTATTATTGGCAAGGAAATAAATCGGGGGAATTGTTGGCTAAACAGGTGAAAAATACGTGCAGCAAAATCCCGTATCCCATACTTAACTGGCCCCAACAAGGAAAAAATAATGGACCCTCAGCAAATTACAAAGGAATTCGCTAAATATTACGAAACCCTATACAACTTAAAAGGAGACAAACGGACCCACCAACCAAATGACACAGAAATAATGACATTCTTAGAATCAGTAAATCTACCAAAACTATCAATTACACAGAAGGAATTGCTCTCCCAGACATTTACAACATTGGAAATTCATAGAGCTATAGATACCCTGAAATTACACAAGGCCTCGGGACCAGATGGCATTCCAAATGACTACTATAAAAAGTATAAAAACTCAGTCTCACCATACCTGGTAAGAGTGTTCAATGAGGCCACCAAGAACAGCTCCTTTCTTGTAGAAATGCTGAATCCTCATAATATTACCCTGCCCAAACCTGGAAAGGACCCAGACACTCCAGCAAATTTTCGGCCAATCTCGTTATTAAATACGGACGTCAAATTATATGCTAAAGCATTGTCTCTAAGGCTCCTGCACATCGTCCCTGAGCTAATTCACTGGGACCAAGTTGGATTTGTAAAAAATAGACAGACCAGTGACGGAACCCGACGCCTTATTGACCTGATCGCTGAGGTGGAGGTGAGTCGAACGCCTTCTCTGCTCCTATCTTTGGATGCGGAGAAGGCGTTTGACAGAATCCACTGGGGATTCATGGAAAGGACGCTTCGAGGCTTTGGTTTTGAGGGATCGATCCTATCATCCATCATGGCACTATACTCTAAGCCCTCGGCCCAGGTATATTCAAACGGGTATTTGTCCTCAGGATTTAATATAACAAATGGAATGAGGCAGGGGTGCCCTATCTCCCCCCTGATATTCGTTCTATTGATGGACCCATTTGCTCAGGCCATAAGGAAGGAGAGAGAAATCTCCGGGATCAGTGTGGGAGCCTTGGAGAGCAAGATAGGCCTATTTGCAGATGACATCATACTATGTGTCACGAACCCTGAGGTCTCCCTACCTCATATATTTAGAATAATTACCCAATTTGGGCAAGTTAGCTACTATAAAATTAATCTGAGTAAATGCTTAATCCTTGATATGCGTATCCCACAGGCCACAAAACAGAAACTAATGGAACAGTATCCACTGACTTGGAAGGCAGACAAAATCCCATACCTAGGGATTCAATTAACTTATCCGATCAAAAACCTGGGAAAAATAAACTATGCAAATCTATTGCAAAATATAAATAAGGAAATACAAGCATACCCCAAGGCAAAGATATCCTGGTTAGGCTGGATATCAGTAGTAAAAATGATGTTATTACCCCAAATCCTATATTACTTTCGCAACCTACCTATTCAAATACCACTGCACACCCTCAATAAGCTCCAGTCAGCTCTAATGAGTTTCATATGGAACCGACAAAAAGCGAGAGTATCGGCAAAATTCCTGTTCATGCCAATAAGGTCAGGGGGGCTAGGATGCCCGTGTGTATGTGCATACTACCGAGCTACTATGCTAGATCAACTGAGATACTGGTGGGATGGGAACTCCCCAAAGGCCTGGGTAAAATTGGAAGCACAATTGGTGGGACATTCCTCTATGGCCTCATATATGTGGTATCTCCGCAAACATTTGGTTATCACAGAAGGTGGGGCAGAGACTACTCCCCACAAGAACACATAAACTCCCGATAACCATTATTGGTAAAATGATCCAAAATATGAATCTGGGGGAGTAGATTTCAAAAGGGATAACCAAGGTAGGAGCTTAGACCATTTGGTGACCTTGTTAGCACATTTGGGGTAAATAAGAGGGACTTTTACAAATACCTCCAAATTAGACACTTATTGTCAAATGTGAAAACAAAACAATAGGAGTTGGTATCATCATATGAACATTTCTTTGAGGTTAACAAAGACACAAAGGGGGGTATATCAAGGGCGTATGAAGCCCTGAATGACACAAAAAACCTGCACTCCTTACCATATGTGAAGAAATGGGAAAAAGATTTGCAAACTCAATTCCTGGAAGAACAATGGGAGTATTCGTTTCAAATACACAAAAAAATGTCCCATTGTATCAACCATTTAGAGATATCAAGGAAACTTCTATATAGGTGGTATTACACGCCAGTAAGGCTAAAGAAAATATATCCTCGGAGCTCAGATAAATGTTGGAGGTGTAAGAACCAGTTGGGTTCATTGCTTCACATCTGGTGGGAGTGTGGGATGATACAACCAGTTTGGACAGAAACACAACAGTGCTTAAGTTCAATACTGGGATATAATATGGAGCTGGGCCCCGAAAAAGCTCTGTTGTCTATAGGCCTGGAAGAAATGGATTACAATGATGTAATAATAACCGTACAATTTCTGACAGTGGTAAGAATGTGTATTGCGAGTAAATGGAAAACACCACAGGTTCCGACTGCTCAGGAAATAAGGGCCAAGATGCAACACAACTGTAGCATGGAGCGGATGATTGCAATTAAAAATAATAGAGGGTTCAAGTTCGAAGTAACATGGGGGAAGTGGCTAGATTACTCCGATTCCAGGTGAGAATAGGAGAAGGGGAATGCTGGTGCTCACATCCATCTGGTGCTAAAGTGGCGGTATAATCATTGGGGTTTGATATTATATGTTGACAGATCAATTGTTAGCAACGAATGACTGGGAATGGATAATCTTTACTATTAAGGATAACCGACTGGACAAAATAACTCATTACATGTATGTTCAATTTTTGTTAAAAATCAATAAAATTTATGGTTTTAAAAAAAACAGAACACTAATCATTCTAGTCCACCATCTTTTTAAAAAGTTTGTATTTACAGTCAATGCTATACCAATGTTTGGCACAAAGTAAATGTTATATACATCTGGTGTAAAACAGATAAACCTGAGGCTGTATTTTTCATGCAGAATATGAATTGCCTTCACGAGTGTCTCCCGTCCTTGAGAGTCTGGTGATACCTCTGATTTTAAAACGTTTACTTTCACTTGGTGCAGCAAGGGTTAATGACATTTTCATTGCTAGTTGCACCTGGTTAATTCATTTCAGCTGCAGTCGGTTTGCAACCACTCAAAACTTCTTTATATAGTCACATGATCCATCACATAATGCTGGTTATAGATTGCATGGAGGCAGGAAGTTTCTATAAGCCGCCTGTCATGCTATTTACAGGGAAGTACCCAGCAAAAGGAAAGGGAAAAAAACCCTCTGTGTCTAGGAAAGGGGGAAATGGTGACCCCCTGTCCAAACCTGCCGCTAGACCAGGGGTGGGGAACCTTTTTTCTGTCGGGGGCCATTTGGAAATTTCTACCAACCTTCGGGGGCCGCACAAAATTATCAATGTTTAAATGACCCTGCTATATTGGATGAAGCAATTAATTAACTGGGGGCATGGGGCTGGGGGCACAGACACCACACGCGGGGCTGGGGGCACAGACACCACACGCGGGGCTGGGGGCACAGACACCACACGCGGGGCTGGGGGCACAGACACCACACGCGGGGCTGGGGGCACAGACACCACACGCGGGGCTGGGGGCACAGACACCACACGCGGGGCTGGGGGCGAGGCACAGACATCACTGGGGGGGAGGCACAGACATCACTGGGGGGGAGGCACAGACATCACTGGGGGGGGCTGTACACACGACTGGGGGGGCTGCACACAGGACTGGGGGGGGCTGCACACAGGACTGGGGGGGGCTGCACACAGGACTGGGGGGGGCTGCACACAGGACTGGGGGGGGCTGCACACAGGACTGGGGGGGGCTGCACACAGGACTGGGGGGGGGGCTGCACACAGGACTGGGGGGGGCTGCACACAGGACTGGGGAGGGGCTGCACACAGGACTGGGGGGGGGCTGCACACAGGACTGGGGGGGGGGCTGCACACAGGACTGGGGGGGGGCTGCACACAGGACTGGGCGGGGGGCTGCACACAGGACTGGGGGGGGCTGCACACAGGACTGGGGGGGCTGCACACAGGACTGGGGGGGGCAGCACACAGGACTGGGGGGGCTGCACACAGGACTGGGGGGGGCAGCACACAGGACTGGGGGGGGGCAGCACACAGGACTGGGGGGGGGGCAGCACACAGGACTGGGGGGGAAGCACACAGGACTGGGGGGGGTGCACACAGGACTGGGGGGGTGCACACAGGACTGGGGGGGGTGCACACAGGACTGGGGGGGTGCACACAGGACTGGGGGGGGTGCACACAGGACTGGGTGATGGGCTGCACATAGGATTGTGTGGGGGTGCACACAGGACATTGGGGGGCTGCACACAGGACTGGGGGAGGGGTGCACACAGGATTGGGGGGGTGCAAACAGGACTACTGGGTGATAGGCTGCACACAGGACATTGGGGGGCTGCACACAGGACTGGGGGAGGTGTGCACACAGGATATTGGGGGCCACACTGCGCTGAGAGTTTCATGCAACTCTGGGGGAGAAGGTTTACAGAACTGGTGTGGGGAGGCACAAGCATTGGGCAGGGCACATAGCAGCAGAGGATCGGCGCTGGACTCACAGCAGCATTGCACTCACATCACCGGAGTGCAGGAGCCGGACACTGCATCAGAAGGAGAAGGCAGGCACTGATCTCCGGAGGGCAGGGGGCGGACACACAAGGCAGGAAGCTGAGGCTGCTGTAGACCCGCCCACAATTGGCACTGGCCGACGGGAGAACACATTGCAGCACAAACAGCAATGTGTGGATTTAAAGGGCCGGCGGCAGCAAACTGCGGTGACAGCACGAGCACTGCCTCCCCCGGGAATCTGCCCGGGGGCCACATAAAAGGTCATGGCGGGCCGCATGCGGCCCGCGGGCCGGAGGTTCCCCACCCCTGCGCTAGACCCTGAGCTGACCCTTTATCTGGGCCCTAGGTAGGGATCAGATTGTATGAACGCTTAAAAAGGACACAGAGATAACAAACAAGGGAAGAAAAAAAACAACTTATCTCCAGATGCCTCGGGAAGAAAAACTGCAAACAACAACCAGGTTACACCAGAAGAATGCAAGCTGACTGTTTGCACTGAAGACTTGTAAAGGGTAGAGGACAAATCACCAGCACTGAGTATGGGGAAAATGAGGGTAGATCTAGACACCAAGGAAATACAGATGAAAAGCAGCTAAAAGAGTGAGGAACA
This sequence comes from Anomaloglossus baeobatrachus, assembly GCF_048569485.1. NCBI lineage: Eukaryota > Metazoa > Chordata > Amphibia > Anura > Aromobatidae > Anomaloglossus > Anomaloglossus baeobatrachus. The sequence continues at coordinate 166,694,894 of NC_134356.1, forward strand.
CTGCAGTGTCCTAAAGGGATTGAAAATAAAACAGAGGAGATGCATAGGATTTCAAATACATAAAGCATGAATGATAGAAGGTCAGGGAGCAGTTTGTGCAGCAAAACACTGTGACCTTCTATTGGCAGACACCACATGACTGTCACCCGTGATGCTGCCGGTGATCTGCTGGTAGAGTACTGTCGCTGGAGTTCTGTTGCTAGAAACCTTGGGGGTTAACTGCAATAGAGGAAGTTTGTGGATATCCTTTTTGTCTATGTTCCCCTGTATGTGTTTCTTCCCCTGTGTCGTATTACATCAGTGGTGACATCTAATGCACTCACCGGCCTTTGCACTATCCAGAGTGAGTGGAAGGACAGCGAGGCACTGGGCATGTGATGGCAGCGGGGGGGGGGGGGGGTTAGGAAGGACACACTTAGGGATGTTAGGGAGCACAGCGTACAGACACAGGATAGTGTGAGGTGGGTGACTCATATCCCCTCTCCCTACTTTTAGTACGGTCCTAGTTTCCATCCACCGCTGTAACCTTTGTATTGCACCTTGCCATCTCTTTCCCAAGCATGACATTTGTTTACTTGTATAAGGGAACTCATGGTTGGCGAATTGGTATCTGGGTATACAGTATGCAGCAGGTAAAATCTGGAATTTTTATCAAAAATGTCTTGCAAAAATAAAAGTGTCCTTGTTAGCCGTAACAGTCAATGCCCAAATTTCACTTTTGAGTGTAGGTTACAAAAGAAAAGGTGATCTCTTTCTTCTCAGTTCCTCTGGACAATGCAAACAGTTTTCAGTCAGGATCAGTTTTTAGGTTTAGACTGGTTTCACACCTTTAACGTTCACAGTCCGAGTACGGACTACAACATCCAAATCGGCAGTACAATGTCCTTATCCGAAATCAGTCTTATGTCCAGATATTGGCTCCATGCTCAGGACCATAAAGGTTAGATGTGTGCATGTGCCCTAATGCGTGAATCATAGGCAATATTTCATACCAGTGAATAACTGACTGAATAACTATAGTTAACTTTTCAGCCTATTATTACATGGAAATGAGTCGATACCATGGTAACGTATCTCCTTGATTTATATAAAGTACTGTCAGATGCTGTTTGCTGTTTAGCATACTTAAAAAGTTATATTTTGCAGGCAGAAAATGTTCCAATATGTTGCATTATGATATAAAATAAAATCACCTAACCAGGAAAAAGAAAGGTACTGTAGGGAATCAGATTTGGTTGGCAATGGCAGGGATGCAGAAAAAAAGGCACACACAAGTTTTCAGTCCAAAAATTCAGTGCAGTGTTTTATTCACACTGATCATTAAAAAAAACCCAAAAAACCCCAGAAAAAACAGTCTTACTTCAGACAGGTATGCAAAAGAAAAGTCCAGCTTGTCAAACAGCATAACAAAGGTCACATAAACGCCAGTCCATTCAGATACGATTTTGCCTCACAAAAGCTGCCTCAGATTTCCTGCTCAACTACCCACACAGTGAGGAGTTAAGACTGTCTATTTATGCTGTCCTAATCCTGCACCTGTGCACCACGGGTGTTGCCTCAAAAGCCCGGACTAGCAGAGAAGGTCCAAGTAACGTTTAACCTCTTTTCCTGCTGCTTACCAGTGTCAAAGGCACTTACTGGGAGAAATACACCTTCCATCCAGAACCACACCTCTCCTGTGTTACATACCTCCGCTTTGCTCAACCCTGAAGGGTTGGACACATGCCAAACAGTGGACTCGGGACAGGACATCTGCATTCCCCTGCTTGCCTGCTGTAACACCTACCTGGATCCACAGACTCAGATGGGCTGTGAAGGGGAAGCTAGAGGGAAGCCACTCACCAAGCAGGACTCCCAGAACCCTGAAACCCTTTAACCCCTCTACAGGGATTTGGAATTACACAGGGAACTGGAGATCACTACCTGTGGCTGCAGTCCGATGAGAGTAGTAGTCAGGCAGGGTCAAACCAGGAATACCAGAACAAGGACAGAATCGGCAGGCAATGACATAGTCAGCAAACGTAGCAGAGGTCAAATCCGGATCGGGCAGCGAGGTACATAAACAGCAGGCAGAAGGGTAATCAGAAAACACGCAGAAGTCAGCACACAGGAATAACCAAACAGAATAGGACATAACAGGAGCCAGGAAAATCAGAACTATCTCTGGCAGTGGTCATGTGACAGGAGGGGGAATAAGAAGGGTGTGGTGTCTTCCCATTGGCTGTAGCTGAATGCTGGCAACTTCAGCTAGAAGACACATGCCACCCACAGTCAGCCTGCGGTACTGCAGATCCCAAGCTAACCCAGCCCAGTGGATGATCGGAGGCTGCGTCCACCGCTGGCATCGACTCCTCTCCCATCACCATCCACGGCAGGAACACGGCGTCAACTGGCGATTGGAGCAGAAGTCGCTGGAGCAGACTCCGGCGGTGACGTAACACCTGCCCGATGTTCCACTGTAAACTTGAAAATTTGCAGGGACAAGACCCCCCTGGTGACCTGACCATTCCTCTCCTTGCTTGACTCATCCATGTAAAGGGCGCTTTACACGCTGCGATCTCGCTAGCGAGATCACTAGCGTACGTACCCACCCCCATCGTTTGTGCGTGACGGGCACATCGCTGCCCGTGGCACACAACATCGCTCGGACCCGTCACACTACTTACCTGCCTGGCGACATCGCTGTGACTGGCGAACCGCCTCCTTTCTAAGGGGGCGGTTCGGTCGGCGTCACAGTGACGTCACTAAGCAGCCGCCCAATAGAAGCGGAGGGGCGGAGATGAGCGGCTGTAACATCCCGCCCACCTCCTTCCTTCCTCATTGCCGGCGGCCGCAGGTAAGGTGAGGTTCTTCGTTCCTGCGGTGTCACACATAGCGATGTGTGCTGCCGCAGGAGCGATGAACAACATCATACCTGCAGCTGCAACGATATTTGGGAATAGGGGGGGTATGTCAACGAGTAACAATTTTGCACGATTTTGTGACCTTTTTTGATCACACGTAGGTGTCACACGCAATGGTATCGCTAAAGCGGCCGGATGTGCGTCACAAATTCCGTGACTCCAACGACATCACTTTAGCGATGTTGCTGCGTGTAAAGCGGCCTTTAGAGGGGAATGATCGTCACGAAGCAAAATATCCTCCCAGCAAATAATTGTAGAGAGACTTGTGTGCCCACTTAATAGCAAAGCAAGCCCTCTCTACTATACTATACTGTACCTGGTTTCAGCTAGAGTAAGCTTTTGTCTCAGGAAAACTATGGGATGCTCTTCCCAATTAATCTCCTGAGACAGCACTGCACCTAGACCCACCTCTGATGCGTCTGCATGATGAACTCTCTTTTGAGGTTGGGCGTAAATAGAACAGGTGTTCCACACAACTCTGACTACAATGACAAGAAAGTGACACGCCCGCCCCAGGGCCGGGGGACTCAGAACCAGGCTGGGCTAGTTCGGGGACCTCAGCCGTGGCGGGGTCCAGTTCCGTGACCCTGACGGTGTCTTTTGGAGTAAATAAAAGGGGGTTTTAAATAAAAGAGAATAAAAAGAGTTTTTGTCGACTACACCACTTGCGGTGGGCAGCCAGGTTATTTGGGGACGCCGCCTCAGGTTTCTGCTGGGGCTGATGGAGTGATGCAGCCTGGATGGTTAGAGACCTCCACAAGCAGGGACAGGCCCCAGCAGTGGATGATGGGAGTTGTAGTGGGAAAACACAAATGTGAGTGCACGCCGTCAAGGAAACAGTCCACACCAATATTGTAGTTTAACTTACCTTTCTTTACATTGCTGTGGTGGAACCTGAACCTGCGAGTGCCGGTCCCAGGTGTATCCGCTCCCCTTGTTCTCAGTGCCAGATGTGACCTGGGTTGGCTGTCCTCCGTGCACACTTGTTGTTGATGGGCTCCCGTGGCCTAGAGCTACTTGGGAACCCCTCTGTTTCTCTTGGTCCTATTGCAGGCAGCCTGGGCTATTTAAGGAGTTCAGTCCCCGGTCCCCTCTTTGCTGCTTGTGTGATGCCCTGGCCTATCAGGTCGTCACAGGGTATTGTGCAATCTGCCCTTCTGCATGATGTCCACCTCTTCCTTGGTTACGGGTCCCTGACCTTTGGTGTTGCTAAGAACAAGCTGAGCAAAACCCTAGGAACACTCTGCCCCACACCCACAAGACACACCAGTGGACAGCCTAAAGGGAATAGGGTCGCCAACTTGGGGGGGTTGGTTAAGGGGAGGTCAAGAGTGTCAGGAGACAGTTAGTTGAGGAGTAACTCTCAAGAGGAGAGGTCACAAGTGAGTTGAGTGGTGACTCTCGAGAGGAGAGGTCAGGAGCTGGGCTCCTTGAGACTACTAGGTGGCAGACGTTGGTCTGGACCTGGTAGGAGCTGTTCCCCGGTCGCAGTGGATCGTGAAAAGGGGCATGGACTGTCGAGGAGGACAGCCGGCGGCCTTGTGCCATCACCGGGCAGGGGCCAGGGCACGACTGGGTACGTGGACCCTAGGCCAGGAAGTAGCTTCAGGTGTCCTGGTAATTTACCCAACGAGGACGGAGCCTTCAAGATCCGTTCTCCACCCGCTCCAAAATCGGGGTACTAGCGCAACGAGTGGGATAGGATTTTCCCACTACATAGTCCAGGAAATCCCAAGCGTGAACCCTGAGAGCAAGCTCACCCTGTTAGTCAGAGCGTGACCCGTTTAGTTCTATGCTAAAAGGGACCAACTACAGAGATGTGCCAAGGTCAAGGTCACAGGCTAACAAGCAACACCAACGGGCACGGGATCCAGGCGTGCTCCCTCTCTGCTGCAGTGGCATCAAGAACTTTGGTTTACCACGGTTGTCAGCGTTATTGGACTGAGTGAGTACGCAATTAACCCTTACCGGCCCGATGGCACCTCCCCGACACATCACCAAGTCCCGGGGCACTCCCCCTACCCGTGAAGGGGTTAAACACCTGGCTGCCCACACCATCGCCACCGGGTACTCCCAATCGCAGCGGTGGTACTCCATCTTACCATGCACCACGGGTGACGTCACAAACCTTCCACACCTTCCCCTGTAAATATCCCCCTTTATTCCGGGTGACCGCGCGACCCGGACCCTCGGGTCCAGAGACCTCTCAAGCCACCGTGGATCCGGATCCGTGCGGCAGCGGTAGGCTGCCGACACGGGGGCGACACACTTGTGCTTCAGACTTTTTGGGTTGGCGATGGACCCTGAGATCTTCTCGACCGGCAGAGTTAACAGCTGACCATAAAGTGTCCCACTGTCCTAGGGTCTGCTCCCCGCCTTGTGCTGAGTCTCATGAGCCTTGGTTCTGAACTTCCACAGGCTCTCTATGGTATCTGGAGTCTGCTACTTCCACAGGTAACCCACGGTGCCTGGAGTCCGTTCTATACTCCACAGTTCTCACTCCTTTTCACAGCACTACGTTCTCACTACAGGTCTTTTTCTGTCTTTTCACTTTCTACTCCTTCCGACTACTATTCCTCTCCTGCTCTCCTTTACTTCCTTCTTCACCTCATTCTCTGACTGACTTTCACAGACTCTCTCCTCAGACTCTCTTCTCAGACTGCTTCCTTAAACTCTCCCGAACAGACTGCACACCCTTCCTCTCACCTTTTCCAACTGTCCACTGGCTCCTCCTCCTCGCTGGGTCTCTCCCTACAGGCTGGGTGGTACTATCCAATCAGTGCCCTCCCATTTTACCTGTTACTAGGCAGTCTCCCAGGTTGGTGTTGGGGTTGTGTGTGTGGCCTGAAGCTGCTGGTGTGTTTGCTCTGGCACGGATATTCCGAGGTTTGGATTTCCACGGGTTACATTTGTTACACCTGGTACCTCAGGGGTGCTACATTGGACATGCCAGTTCATTCAAGTATGTTTTCCCCCACAAACCTACTTCAACTTTCCATACCATCCCCCCACACACTGAGGAGTCAGGGCTGTCTATATATGATGTCCTGCAGTTGTGCACCTCAGGCGTTGCCCCAAAAACCTGGACTCACAGAGAAGGTCCAGTCCAGGTTTGACCTTCTTCCCTGCTGCTCACTGTGATGCTCGCAGGTGTGAGCAGGGAGGGGTGGACGCACTGGATGAATGCATAAATCTCTGACCTGGAGGAGCATATGTCGCGGGCGAGGAGGAGGGTGTCAGCACACTACGCTCACCCCCCTTCTGCTCGGGTCCGGCGGCCGCTGCTCAGTGGTGGCTCGAGCCGTAGGCCGGATCCCGGGGGTTTCTCGAGCGGCACTCCTCGCCCGTGAGTGAAAGGGGTTTTGTTGGGTGTGGGGATTGTTATAGTTCGTGACGCCACCCACGGTTGTGGTGATTTCACCACCGCTGCTCAATACGGGGATCCCGGGGATGGTGATGCGGAGCAGCCAGGTGTTGTGTTGCCCCTCCGTGGGCAGGGGTTGGTGATCCCGGGGCCCGGTGATGGTTTGTGAGGTGCGGGGCCTGGTGGGCGCAGGGACGCGGGGGCAGCGCTGTGCCTTGCGGCACTGTGGTACTCACTCAGCCTGAGACATGGACACAGTTTGTACAGTAAACCAAACGGCTGGTAGGACGGTCCCACAGACGGCTGCACCTGCACTCCCGGTAGGTGACGGTGATGTCCCTCTTCCTTGCACCTATGGTTGACCTGTGGTAGCGGTGGATTCCCTCCGGTTACCCGCTCCCCGACTACAATCTGGGCCGGAGGAGCTCTACACTTTGCCCGCAGGCTCTGGCCCTGAGAAACTGGTGCCGTGGCGGTGGCGGTGTCTCTCTGCTTCAGGTTGGGCTGTTGCCTTCAATCGGGACTTGGTTGTTGGGGGATCTACGTCCCCTTCACTGACGGATTCGGCAAATTTGGCGACTCCTAGCCTTGCCGGGGTCCGAGAGGCCCCTGCCCTGGTGCTGACTGTCCTTCGGAACACTGCTCCAGACCACCGGGCACACAGCCAACGGGGTCCTTCCAGGAACTTCCAAACGGTCCCCCTCCAGACAGTCACCGCCGTCGCTGACCTTGCTGATCTGGCCCTACACAAAGCTGGACCCTTCAGGCTTTCCTTCCTTCTTGTCACCTCACTTGCTTTTTTCCTCTTTTCACTTTTCTACTTTCACTGCTTGTTGACTCTCACTTTAGCTCCTCACACTTGCCCTCCCTGGGCTATCTGCCTGGTTTCTCCCGCCTCCAGAACTGTGAACTCCTCGGTGGGCGGAGCCAACCGCCTGGCCCACCCCCTGGTGTGAATCATCAGCCTCTGGAGGAAGGCAACAAGGATTTGTAGTTTAGCTGTGTTGTGCCTACCTGGAGTGTGGGGTGTGGTGGTGTTGTGGCCTGTGACCCCTGGCTTGCCCAGGGCGTCACATTCCCCCTTAGCAAAATGCAGACCGTCCGCGGGCTGCCGTCCTACACCGGTTTTATTTTTCTGAAAAAGATAACATTTGGACAATCAACATATATACATTTTTAATAACTCTTCCCAAGACGGGAGGCACATTTCTTTTAACGTTGCAAACGGTTTACGGTTACGGTTTCCGCTCTCTCCCACCCAAGCAACCTGGCCCTGATGCTGCCCCTAAAGCCCAGGCAGCACCCCTTGACCCACAGTCCAGCACAAGTCACCCGAGCGGGATCTGTCCTTCCCCTCCAGAGGGTAGCCACCGGTTCCTTTGGTGGCTGGGCCCCAGCCTGCTCTGCTGAGGGCCCTCCCTCCAACCTGCCTCTCCGGAGGCGGCGTTGCGGAAAACGGTAACGGTAAACAACATATTTACAAGCCACTAACGTTTGTGGTTGCCCTGCAAGTTCACGGGCTTGTCCATGGATAGTTCCCATGCAATTTTAAACGGTCCCCACTGGGACAACGGTGCCGGCTCCAGCCGGTTGCAAATCAAGCAGACAATCAGGTTAAACTTCGGTAATCATTTTTCATCTTTTAAACAAACAAACTGTAAACTCACACAACTGCCTTCCTGATCCCCTCTCTAAAGGACGGTTTCTCTGTACCTAAGTGGGGGTCTACCTAAGTTGGAACGGGTGGACCTCTGGGGACCGGTATCAGTGGGGCTAGGCAGTGGGGCAGAGGGAACAACTGGTTCCACCTCCCGGCTATCGTGTGGGACAGGTGGAGGCATAGGGGAGCTGGGCATAGGTTCATCCCTGGGCACTGGCATCGGTTCTGGCTCACGGTTGACCGCTTCCACCACTTCTTCATCCACAGGTTGTGGGAACAGTATCACTGGAAGAATCACCGCGCCGTTCTGCATAGGCCAGTCCGCTGGGAAGTCACCCATCACCGTGTGGATCACCTCTTTTTCCTTTTCCGCTGGTGGAGGAGCTGGCACCTCCGGCATTGTTCTCAAGGCTGGTGGGCACCTTTTCAGATGGTCCCGAGAAACCATGGCCAAAGTGCCCCCTTGGTCACGACTGATCTGGTAAGCCTTTCCATTTTCCCATCCGGTGGGCTGAATGACGTAGGGGGTTTGTTCCGACTGATCATCCAGCTTGTGGGTTTTTCTCTTCCGCTTCAACACCACATCTCCAGGCTGGAAAGGCCCGGCAGCCGCTCTCTGATTGAAGTGCCGCTCCTGCTGTTTTCGACTCTGACCCAGGTTCTTCTCCACATACTCCTGAATCTGTCGGTACTGCACCCTCCGCCGGGCATCCCATTCAGCCGTTGCGGGGAGCGTCTCTGGGGCTTCCAATCCCATTTCCAGATCCACTGGCAGCCGGCCAGGCCGAGCTCTCATCAGATACGCTGGGGTGCACTTCGTTGAGCTGGACGGGATATTATTGTACATATCGACCAAGTCAGGCAGCTTCTCCGGCCACAGGTTCCGTTCCTCTAGTGGCAACGTTTTGAGGAGACCCAGGACTAGATGGTTCATCTTCTCACACATACCGTTGGTCTGGGCATGGTAAGGGGTGGTCCGGATCTTCTTGCACCCATACAGCTGACAAAACTCATGGAATACCTCCGCCTCGAAGGCTGGACCTTGGTCGGTGAGCACCCTCTCAGGGTATCCATGGGGCCGACAGAAGTACGCCTGGAACGCTCTCGCAGCGGTACGGCCGGTTAAGTCCTTGACTGGGACAACCACCATGAACCGAGAATAATGGTCTACTATGGTCAGAGCGTAGGTATACCCACTTCGGCTGGGGGTGAGCTTTACATGGTCCAAGGCGACCAGCTCCAACGATTGGTGTGTAACGATGGGATGCAAGGGGGCCTTCTGGCTAGCTTCATCCTTCCTCCTCAACGTACAAGGACCACATTCCCGACACCAGGCTTCCACCGATTCCCGCATCCCACTCCAATAGAACCGCTCTCTTAACAGCATCTACAGCTTCTTCCATCCGAAGTGGCCGGCACCATCATGGTATGCCTGCAGAACGGTGAGCACATCAGCCTGGGGAATAACCAACTGGCGGGTCTTCTCGTGGGTCTTCGGGTTAATCAGCTATCGGGACAGCCTCCCCTGATGCAGGCACAGCCGGGCCCTTTCTTTCCACAAGCGTTGGGCTTCCGCTGGGGCAGCAGGGTCCATCCCGGCGGCGCCTTGCTCTACCAGGTTCTTGACCAGGCGGACCGCAGGCGCCTGATTTTGAGCTTCTTGCCACTTCTGACTGGTTAGCGGATCCAGATTCACCCGTTGTTGATGGACATGGATCTTCTCAACCGATGGCCGGTGGAATGCAGGCAACTCGATCTCCTCGAGGTCATCATCTTTGCACTCACCTTCCGACAAGTGGGGCATTCGAGAGAGGGCATCAGCATTGATGTTGACACGACCGGCCCTATACTTGATGGTGAAGTCGTAGTTGGCTAATCTGGCTACCCACCGTTGTTCTAATGCACCCAATTTGGCCGTGTCCAGGTGAGTCAACGGATTGTTATCCGTAAAAGCGGTGAACTTCGCGGCTGCCAGGTAGTGGCGGAACCGCTCGGTGATAGCCCACACCAGTGCCAGGAGCTCAAGCTTGAAAGAGCTATAGTTCTCAGGGTTTCTTTCGGTCGGCCGGAGTTTTCGACTAGCATAGGCAATCACTTTCTCCTTGCCTTCCTGGACCTGGGACAGGACTGCCCCCAAACCCACATTGCTGGCATCAGTGTGGAGAATGAATGGGCAGCCGTAGTCCGGATACGCCAGAACCTCTTCTCCGGTCAAAGCCGCCTTCAGCTGACGGAAGGACTCCTCGTGCCTGTCCTCCCACACCAGTGGGGCTGGTCTTCCCCCTTTGGTCTGTCCCACGAGGAGGTCTTGCATGGAGGCAGCCATCTTCGTGTACCCTTTGATGAAGCGCCGGTAGTACCCCACCTGACCCAGGAACTGCCTTACTTCCCTTACTGTAGTTGGTCTCGGCCAGCTCTGGATGGCAGTGATCTTCTCAGGGTCGGGAGCGACACCATCCGCACTCACCACATGCCCTAGATACTACACCCTGGGCTTCAGCAGGTGGCATTTAGAGGGCTTCAATTTCATCCCGTACTTGGCAAGGGACGCGAACACCTCGGCCAGGTGCTCCAGATGGGCTTCATACGTCTGGGAATAAACAATCACATCATCCAAGTACAGCAGGACGGTCTCGAAGTTTAAATGTCCCAAACAGCACTCCATCAGCCGTTGGAAGGTTCCAGGGGCATTGCACAACCCAAACGGCATGCTATTGAAATCCCAAAGCCCCATCGGGGTGGTGAAGGCGGTCTTCTCCCGGTCTTCCGGGGCCACAGCCACTTGCCAGTACCCACTGGTGAGGTCCAGGGTAGAGAAATAATTTGCCGTCCGCAGTGCGGCCAACGATTCTTCAATACGGGGCAGCGGGTAGGCATCTTTGTGGGTTATCTGATTAATCTTCCGGTAGTCCACACACATCCGCATGGTACCATCCTTCTTCTTGACCAGTACCAACGGAGCGGCCCAGGGACTACAGCTATCCCGAATGACCCCTGCCTCCTTCATATTCCTCAACATATCTTTGGCACACTGATAATGTGCAGGGGGAATAGGCCGGTACCTCTCTTTGATAGGGGGGTGTTCACCAGTGGGGATGTGATGTTGGACCCCTTTGATCTGCCCAAAGTCTAGTGGGTGCTTACTGAATACCTGTTCATACTCCTGCACCACCCTGTATACCCCCGCTTTGTGATGTGTAGGGGTATCGTCAGTGCCCACATGTAGCTGCTGGTGCCACTCTTTCACCTCCCCCTGCGGTGGGGAAGTGCTGGTAGCAGGTGGGGAGACCGAGGGACTGGTTTCGTGGATGGTGTGAGGGTCTAGGGTGAGCAGTTTGGCGATGGTAGCATACCGGGGAAGCCTGACTTCTTCCTCCCCACAATTCAACACCCTCACGGGCACCCTCCCTTTTTTCACGTCTACCACCCCTCGGGCGGCTACTACGGTGGGCCAGTGCTCGGAGGGTATGGGCTCCATCATGGCAGGGTAGTCACGCCCCTGAGGTCCTACTGCTGCCCTACACCAAATCATCATCTCACTTCTAGGGGGCACAAGCAACGGGGCCACATCCATCACTCTCACTCCACCAATCTCTCCTCCTGTTGAATTTACATGCTGGCGGTATATCAAGGCTCGAATCTCACGCTGCACAGCTCTCTGTCGGCTCCCCGCCGCCGTGGCGGCCAGCTGTTGCAATAGGGCCAACACATCACCCATACAGTGCTCCATCACATTGGTTCCTAGCACTATCTTAGGGTTATGATCGCTGGGCTCATTCATGATCACAATCATACCCTGGTGTTGCAATTCAGCTTGCCCCACTGTCATGGCCACCTGCTTATACCCCACTTGGGTCAAGGGGAGTCCATTGGCAGCAATCAGCGTTATACTAGTATCTGGGGGTGCTAGCTCGTCCGTCCCCCAATACTGCTGGTACAATGTGTATGGTATGGTGGTTACCTGGGATCCAGTGTCCAAGAGAGCCATCACCGGTATACCGTCCACAACCACGGGAATGATGGGTCGAGCTCCGATATACCGATCCCGCCAGTCCGAGGGGCCACGGGGTTCTACTCCTGAGGATTGGCCCGGGGCCCCAGGGGTTGCTCGTTTAACGGGCACTCTCGAAAGTAATGCCCCGGCTTACGGCACTTGTAGCAGATTGGAGGCCTGCTCCGCGGGGGATTAGCACCTCTCCGCTGCATCCAGGGTACATCTTCAGGACTGTCAGCAAGCTGTATCTGTGCTGGGGGCTGAGATCTGGTCAGAGGCTGTAGTGCAGCAAGGATTTTGGCAAGGTCTCCGTCCATGCGACGGACCTGGGCCGCCAGTTCTTCCACTGTGCTGCTCGGGGCTGCAGGTATTGGAGAGGTTGGTTTGGCTGAGGCCGCCACAACGGGAGCCGTCTCGACGGGCCACGGGGCGGTTTCCAGAACTTTGGCAGCTGGGGGCTGTAGTGCTTTAATGGCCCGCTCCTTTAACACAGCAAAGTCCACGTCAGGGTGTTCCAGGGCCCACAGCCGGAGTTGTTTACGATCCTCAGGGGACCTCATCCCCTGTGCAAATTGCTCCACTAACATCTTGTTGCTATCCGCCTCATTAATAGGGTTCACCCGCTTCAGCGTGCGGAGGGCGGTCTGCAGACGTAGAGCATAGTCCCGAATGCTATCCCCAGCTCGTTGCCGGCACTGGTAAAACTGGATCCTCAGCTCAGCTTCAGTTCGGGTCTTGAAGGCAGTCTGCAGCTTCTCAAAGATGGTGGCTACAGAGAGCCGGTCCCCCTCGGCCCAGGTCTCCGCTTCCTGCTCCGCCGCACCGGTTAACTGGCCTAGCACTATCGCTGCACGTTGCTTATCAGTCAGGGGGTACAGCTCTAGCAACGGGTTAAGCTTTTTCCGGAAGGCCTGTAGGGCATCCGGTTTCCCGTCATACTGCGGTAGCCAGGCAGCTCCGGGCGCATAGGGCAAGGAAAACGGCATGACCTGAGCGAGCGCGGGGGCCGCGGCACCTCCCGCCGGTACGGCCGGGACCTGGGCAGGCCCATTCCCATCCGCGGGTGCCGCTCCGGCTGCGACCACCGCTCCTCCAGCGGCTCCGTCGGGCGGAGACATCTTGTTTCCATCCCCCTTAGCTCTTTCCGGCCCCTCCTCTCTCGGGGCGGGGTTTTGGCCTTCGCGCCTCTACTGCTCGAGAAGACGCTCGAGCGGGAACTTTTCGCGCCAAAGATGGCGGCTTCTGAAATTTTTCTGCCGGATGCCTCCGGCGGTAACAAGGCGCACCTCTACCAGACGGCAGAGCGGTAAGATCCTGTTCGTGACGCAAGTTGTAGCGGGCGGGGAGGAGGGTGTCAGCACACTACGCTCACCCCCCTTCTGCTCGGGTCCGGCGGCCGCTGCTCAGTGGTGGCTCGAGCCGTAGGCCGGATCCCGGGGGTTTCTCGAGCGGCACTCCTCGCCCGTGAGTGAAAGGGGTTTTGTTGGGTGTGGGGATTGTTATAGTTCGTGACGCCACCCACGGTTGTGGTGATTTCACCACCGCTGCTCAATACGGGGATCCCGGGGATGGTGATGCGGAGCAGCCAGGTGTTGTGTTGCCCCTCCGTGGGCAGGGGTTGGTGATCCCGGGGCCCGGTGATGGTTTGTGAGGTGCGGGGCCTGGTGGGCGCAGGGACGCGGGGGCAGCGCTGTGCCTTGCGGCACTGTGGTACTCACTCAGCCTGAGACATGGACACAGTTTGTACGGTAAACCAAACAGCTGGTAGGACGGTCCCACAGACGGCTGCACCTGCACTCCCGGTAGGTGACGGTGATGTCCCTCTTCCTTGCACCTATGGTTGACCTGTGGTAGCGGTGGATTCCCTCCGGTTACCCGCTCCCCGACTACAATCTGGGCCGGAGGAGCTCTACACTTTGCCCGCAGGCTCTGGCCCTGAGAAACTGGTGCCGTGGCGGTGGCGGTGTCTCTCTGCTTCAGGTTGGGCTGTTGCCTTCAATCGGGACTTGGTTGTTGTGGGATCTACGTCCCCTTCACTGACGGATTCGGCAAATTTGGCGACTCCTAGCCTTGCCGGGGTCCGAGAGGCCCCTGCCCTGGTGCTGACTGTCCTTCGGAACACTGCTCCAGACCACCGGGCACACAGCCAACGGGGTCCTTCCAGGAACTTCCAAACGGTCCCCCTCCAGACAGTCACCGCCGTCGCTGACCTTGCTGATCTGGCCCTACACAAAGCTGGACCCTTCAGGCTTTCCTTCCTTCTTGTCACCTCACTTGCTTTTCTCCTCTTTTCACTTTTCTACTTTCACTGCTTGTTGACTCTCACTTTAGCTCCTCACACTTGCCCTCCCTGGGCTATCTGCCTGGTTTCTCCCGCCTCCAGAACTGTGAACTCCTCGGTGGGCGGAGCCAACCGCCTGGCCCACCCCCGGTGTGAATCATCAGCCTCTGGAGGAAGGCAACAAGGATTTGTAGTTTAGCTGTGATGTGCCTACCTGGAGTGTGGGGTGTGGTGGTGTTGTGACCTGTGACCCCTGGCTTGCCCAGGGCGTCACACATACCTGATTGGCTATCGATACTTCACTAAGCAACAGGTGGCTGGGATAGACTTGCGCTGGTAGGTAGCCACCAGGGGTAGTGCCAGGGGATCCCGGTACTTTGGCAGCTAGCGCCAGAGGTATGGACATGGGCAGTCACTGATATGGAAGGTGTGAATGGCTGATGCAGTAGCAGATGGAGATGGTGCAGATGGCTGATGCAGTAGCCTCATCCAATATGAAACGATGCAGCAGTGTCCAGTAGAATGCAGTTTAATACATCTGGGTGTCCGCCTCCAATAGGCGTTCACACCTGAAAATGGTGCACTACAGAGCATTCAGTGACTCCATCTGCACCATTACAGTCAGTGGCCCCGTCGGTGCATATGTCCAAAACCCGTGTTGAGGGGGGATTCGGGCGGAAGCCCCAATGGGACCACTGAACGGTGAGAGGAACGCAGTGTGAAAGTGGCCTACAAGTGCTTCTCAAATAATTAGAATACCATCAAAAAGTTAATTTATTTCAGTAATTCAATACAAATAGGGAAACGCATATATTACAGTTATATAGAGTCATTATACACAGAGTGATCTATTTCACGTGTTTATTTCTGTTAATGTTGATGATTATGGCTTGCAGCCAATGAAAACCCAAAAGTCATTATCTCAGAAAACTAGAATATTATATAAGACCAACTCAAAAAATGATTTTTAACTCAGAAATGTTGGCCTACTGAAAAACATGCACAGTAAATGCACTCAATACTTAGTCGGGGCTCCTTTTGCATGAATTACTGCATCAATGCGGCAATGTGGCATGGAGGCGATCAGCCATAACACCTCATAACACTGATGAGGTGTTATGGAAGCCCAGGTTGCATTGTTTGCTGAAGGCTGCATTGTTGAGACTGGTGTTTCTCATCTTCCTCTTGACAATACCCCATAGATTCTCTATGGGATTTAGGTCCGACAAGTTTGCTGGCCAATCAAGCACAGTGATACGGTGGTTATTAAACCAGGTATTGGTACTGTGACTCCCAGGCAAAACCAGGTAGTCACACATTAGGCCCCCGCACAACACCATCCCTCACCTAGGTCACATACAGCCGACCTTGAACACTAGTCACCCCACCTCAGGGCAAGACAGGCACACCAGTGGGCAGGACCAGGCAGTTAGGGAACGCCCACCTAGGGGTCTAGACAGCCCGGAGCGGGAAAACAAGGAAATTAAGTTGAAAAAAAGGGAACCAGCACAATCTGAAATTGGCATGCATCATATAAAAAGTGAAAATTCACAAATTTATTCCAACTGTACTATAATAAAAAAATGAGATTTTTAGCAAATAATTGATCAATTTTTTGAGCCACCCCTGCCAACGTCACGGCAAATCTCAATAGGGGGGTCCTACTCTACATTCTGTATTTCATGTGCCATGCGGCCTCCTAGATAAAGTTAAAAGCAGAACCATAATGGAGCACACATACCTGCAACCTGTATATAGCCGCTTCCATGTTGCAAAAAAGGCACTTGTGGATAGAGACCAGCCCAGGTCCCAGCATGTGGAGCAAGCCCTACACATACCAGGACTATATCAGAACTGATCCTCCCAGTGTCAAACAGCAACCATTGATAAAGGCGGACCAGATCCAAGAATGGTGCTTAATTAGCATTGCCTGTGGAAAGGGGTGAGGTAACTGAGTCTGAACAGCTACCAACAGGAGGAATATATTGCAAGCCAAAATCAGGCGTGCATGGTATGGTGTTGGTCAGGCACCAGATTTGTAGCATAACTACGGTCAAAACAGAGAAAAAAAAAGAAAAAAAGAAAAAAAAAAAGGGAACCAGCACAATCTGAAATTGGCATGCATCATATAAAAAGTGAAAATTCACAAATTTATTCCAACTGTACTATAATAAAAAAATGAGATTTTTAGCAAATAATTGATCAATTTTTTGAGCCACCCCTGCCAACGTCACGGCAAATCTCAATAGGGGGGTCCTACTCTACATTCTGTATTTCATGTGCCATGCGGCCTCCTAGATAAAGTTAAAAGCAGAACCATAATGGAGCACACATACCTGCAACCTGTATATAGCCGCTTCCATGTTGCAAAAAAGGCACTTGTGGATAGAGACCAGCCCAGGTCCCAGCATGTGGAGCAAGCCCTACACATACCAGGACTATATCAGAACTGATCCTCCCAGTGTCAAACAGCAACCATTGATAAAGGCGGACCAGATCCAAGAATGGTGCTTAATTAGCATTGCCTGTGGAAAGGGGTGAGGTAACTGAGTCTGAACAGCTACCAACAGGAGGAATATATTGCAAGCCAAAATCAGGCGTGCATGGTATGGTGTTGGTCAGGCACCAGATTTGTAGCATAACTACGGTCAAAACAGAGAAAAAAAGGGAACCAGCACAATCTGAAATTGGCATGCATCATATAAAAAGTGAAAATTCACAAATTTATTCCAACTGTACTATAATAAAAAAATGAGATTTTTAGCAAATAATTGATCAATTTTTTGAGCCACCCCTGCCAACGTCACGGCAAATCTCAATAGGGGGGTCCTACTCTACATTCTGTATTTCATGTGCCATGCGGCCTCCTAGATAAAGTTAAAAGCAGAACCATAATGGAGCACACATACCTGCAACCTGTATATAGCCGCTTCCATGTTGCAAAAAAGGCACTTGTGGATAGAGACCAGCCCAGGTCCCAGCATGTGGAGCAAGCCCTACACATACCAGGACTATATCAGAACTGATCCTCCCAGTGTCAAACAGCAACCATTGATAAAGGCGGACCAGATCCAAGAATGGTGCTTAATTAGCATTGCCTGTGGAAAGGGGTGAGGTAACTGAGTCTGAACAGCTACCAACAGGAGGAATATATTGCAAGCCAAAATCAGGCGTGCATGGTATGGTGTTGGTCAGGCACCAGATTTGTAGCATAACTACGGTCAAAACAGAGAAAAAAAGGGAACCAGCACAATCTGAAATTGGCATGCATCATATAAAAAGTGAAAATTCACAAATTTATTCCAACTGTACTATAATAAAAAAATGAGATTTTTAGCAAATAATTGATCAATTTTTTGAGCCACCCCTGCCAACGTCACGGCAAATCTCAATAGGGGGGTCCTACTCTACATTCTGTATTTCATGTGCCATGCGGCCTCCTAGATAAAGTTAAAAGCAGAACCATAATGGAGCACACATACCTGCAACCTGTATATAGCCGCTTCCATGTTGCAAAAAAGGCACTTGTGGATAGAGACCAGCCCAGGTCCCAGCATGTGGAGCAAGCCCTACACATACCAGGACTATATCAGAACTGATCCTCCCAGTGTCAAACAGCAACCATTGATAAAGGCGGACCAGATCCAAGAATGGTGCTTAATTAGCATTGCCTGTGGAAAGGGGTGAGGTAACTGAGTCTGAACAGCTACCAACAGGAGGAATATATTGCAAGCCAAAATCAGGCGTGCATGGTATGGTGTTGGTCAGGCACCAGATTTGTAGCATAACTACGGTCAAAACAGAGAAAAAAAGGGAACCAGCACAATCTGAAATTGGCATGCATCATATAAAAAGTGAAAATTCACAAATTTATTCCAACTGTACTATAATAAAAAAATGAGATTTTTAGCAAATAATTGATCAATTTTTTGAGCCACCCCTGCCAACGTCACGGCAAATCTCAATAGGGGGGTCCTACTCTACATTCTGTATTTCATGTGCCATGCGGCCTCCTAGATAAAGTTAAAAGCAGAACCATAATGGAGCACACATACCTGCAACCTGTATATAGCCGCTTCCATGTTGCAAAAAAGGCACTTGTGGATAGAGACCAGCCCAGGTCCCAGCATGTGGAGCAAGCCCTACACATACCAGGACTATATCAGAACTGATCCTCCCAGTGTCAAACAGCAACCATTGATAAAGGCGAACCAGATCCAAGAATGGTGCTTAATTAGCATTGCCTGTGGAAAGGGGTGAGGTAACTGAGTCTGAACAGCTACCAACAGGAGGAATATATTGCAAGCCAAAATCAGGCGTGCATGGTATGGTGTTGGTCAGGCACCAGATTTGTAGCATAACTACGGTCAAAACAGAGGAAAAAAAGGGAACCAGCACAATCTGAAATTGGCATGCATCATATAAAAAGTGAAAATTCACAAATTTATTCCAACTGTACTATAATAAAAAAATGAGATTTTTAGCAAATAATTGATCAATTTTTTGAGCCACCCCTGCCAACGTCACGGCAAATCTCAATAGGGGGGTCCTACTCTACATTCTGTATTTCATGTGCCATGCGGCCTCCTAGATAAAGTTAAAAGCAGAACCATAATGGAGCACACATACCTGCAACCTGTATATAGCCGCTTCCATGTTGCAAAAAAGGCACTTGTGGATAGAGACCAGCCCAGGTCCCAGCATGTGGAGCAAGCCCTACACATACCAGGACTATATCAGAACTGATCCTCCCAGTGTCAAACAGCAACCATTGATAAAGGCGGACCAGATCCAAGAATGGTGCTTAATTAGGTATGTGTGCTCTATTATGGTTCTGCTTTTAACTTTATCTAGGAGGCCGCATGGCACATGAAATACAGAATGTAGAGTAGGACCCCCCTATTGAGATTTGCCGTGACGTTGGCAGGGGTGGCTCAAAAAATTGATCAATTATTTGCTAAAAATCTCATTTTTTTTATTGTAGTACAGTTGGAATAAATCTGTGAATTTTCACTTTTTATATTATGCATGCCAATTTCAGATCATGCTGGCTCCCCTCTCTCTCTGTTTGGTCGTAGTTATGCTACAAATTCTGGTGGCCGGTCACCACCATGCCATGCATGCCTGATTTTGGTTTGCTATGTATTCCTCCTGTTGGTGGCTGTTCAGATTCAGTTACCTCACCCCTTTCCACAGGCAATGCTAATTAAGCACCATCTTGGATCTGGTTCGCCTTTATCAATGGTTGCTGTTTGGCACTGGGAGGATCAGTTCTGATATAGTCCTGGTATGGTGCAGAGCTTGCTCCACATGCTGGGACCTGGGCTGGTCTCTATCCACAAGTGCCTTTTTTGCAACATAGAAGCGGTTATATACAGGTTACAGGTATGTGTGCTCTATTATGGTTCTGCTTTTAACTTTATCTAGGAGGCCGCATGGCACATGAAATACAGAATGTAGAGTAGGACCCCCCTATTGAGATTTGCCGTGACGTTGGCAGGGGTGGCTCAAAAAATTGATCAATTATTTGCTAAAAATCTCATTTTTTTTATTGTAGTACAGTTGGAATAAATCTGTGAATTTTCACTTTTTATATTATGCATGCCAATTTCAGATCATGCTGGCTCCCCTCTCTCTCTGTTTGGTCGTAGTTATGCTACAAATTCTGGTGGCCGGTCACCACCATGCCATGCATGCCTGATTTTGGTTTGCTATGTATTCCTCCTGTTGGTGGCTGTTCAGATTCAGTTACCTCACCCCTTTCCACAGGCAATGCTAATTAAGCACCATCTTGGATCTGGTTCGCCTTTATCAATGGTTGCTGTTTGGCACTGGGAGGATCAGTTCTGATATAGTCCTGGTATGGTGCAGAGCTTGCTCCACATGCTGGGACCTGGGCTGGTCTCTATCCACAAGTGCCTTTTTTGCAACATAGAAGCGGTTATATACAGGTTACAGGTATGTGTGCTCTATTATGGTTCTGCTTTTAACTTTATCTAGGAGGCCGCATGGCACATGAAATACAGAATGTAGAGTAGGACCCCCCTATTGAGATTTGCCGTGACGTTGGCAGGGGTGGCTCAAAAAATTGATCAATTATTTGCTAAAAATCTCATTTTTTTTATTGTAGTACAGTTGGAATAAATCTGTGAATTTTCACTTTTTATATTATGCATGCCAATTTCAGATCATGCTGGCTCCCCTCTCTCTCTGTTTGGTCGTAGTTATGCTACAAATTCTGGTGGCCGGTCACCACCATGCCATGCATGCCTGATTTTGGTTTGCTATGTATTCCTCCTGTTGGTGGCTGTTCAGATTCAGTTACCTCACCCCTTTCCACAGGCAATGCTAATTAAGCACCATCTTGGATCTGGTTCGCCTTTATCAATGGTTGCTGTTTGGCACTGGGAGGATCAGTTCTGATATAGTCCTGGTATGGTGCAGAGCTTGCTCCACATGCTGGGACCTGGGCTGGTCTCTATCCACAAGTGCCTTTTTTGCAACATAGAAGCGGTTATATACAGGTTACAGGTATGTGTGCTCTATTATGGTTCTGCTTTTAACTTTATCTAGGAGGCCGCATGGCACATGAAATACAGAATGTAGAGTAGGACCCCCCTATTGAGATTTGCCGTGACGTTGGCAGGGGTGGCTCAAAAAATTGATCAATTATTTGCTAAAAATCTCATTTTTTTATTGTAGTACAGTTGGAATAAATCTGTGAATTTTCACTTTTTATATTATGCATGCCAATTTCAGATCATGCTGGCTCCCCTCTCTCAAGGAAATTAAGTTGTAGTTCAAGCTGAGAGGAGTGTGGGCTGGAGCTAGGTGTAGCTCCAGTGGAGGAGAAGTTCAAATTGAATGGTGCCAGGGTCGGAGCCCTTGTACCTTGGCTAGGTGGCAGATGGTGGTCTCCGTCAGCAGGAGACGGGAAGACGGCTCGGCAGATCGGAGAAAGACCGGAGCAGGGTTGGAGCCCGCAAGTACCGACACCAGAGACCCGACCGGAAACCGTGCACAGAGAGGGTACTCGGACCCTGAAGCCAGGACCGGAACCAACGGCCTAGCTAATCAACCGATTGAGGGCAGGATTACAGGTCCTGTCCCAACCAAACAACCACCCACAGATAGGGATAAGGCAACCGCCAGGGCCCATAGATCCCACGGGTCAGCGTCAGCAGGTATGACTCCTTAGGCACACAGAAAGCCGGGAGTGGACTTCCGTGTTCCATACCGGGAAGTCAAAATACACAACCACAACCAGTGCAGAGGAAGAGACGGCGACCACCAGCCCGGGTGGGGGACCAGAGTACAACCGGCTGCGGCGGCCGGCCACCAGCACCTTGGTTTACCAAAAGACTTGTGTGATTCATTTGCTTGTGAGTAACCAAACATCCCCTGCTACGTCTTGTCGCGCAGGCCCCTGCCATTGCCATACCCTGCACAGAGACCATGGGCCCCGGAGCAACCATCCCTACCCACGGAGGGGTTAACATCCGGCTGCCATTACATCTCCCCTGGGTATCCCATGACAGCAGCGGTGGTGTCCCACTTCACCACACACCGTGGGTGGTGTCACGAACCGAATATGGTCAAGGTCGTACAACTACGTCCCCCTTTTCATTCGGCGTGTCCGCGTGACCCTCGGGTCCGGAGGATCCCTTGAGCCACTCAGCGGGTCCGGATCCGAGCAGCCCCGGCTGCTGGCACGGGGGCGGCAGAGTACTTTTGGCAGTTTGGACAGGCGCCATGTTCTGCTGGAAGATGACATTTTCAACTCCAATAAGCTTGTCGGTAGAGAGAAGCATGAATTGCTCTAAAACTTCCTGGTAGACGGCTGCGCTGACTTTGGTCTAGATAAAACACAGTGAACTTAACTTACACCAGGATGACATGGGTCCCCAAACCATCACTGATTGTAGAAACTTCACACTAGACCTCAAGCAGCTTGGATTGTGGCCTCTCCACTCTTCCTCCAGACGTTGAGACCTTGATTTCCAAATGAAATGCAAAATTTACTTTCATCTGAAATCAACACCTTGGACCACTGAGCAACAGTCCAGTTCTTTTTCTCCTTGGCCCAGGTAAGACGCTTCTGGCATTGTCTATTGGTCTTGAGTGGCTTGACACAAGGAATGCGAGAGTTGTAGCCCATGTCCTGGATACGTCTGTGTGTGGTGGCTCTTGAAACACTGACTACAGCAGCGGTCGACTCCTTGTGAATCTCCCCCAAAATTTTGAATGGTCTTTTCTTAACAATCTTATAAAGGCTGCGGTTATCCCAGTTGCTCGTGCACCTTTTTCTAGCACACTTTTTCCTTCCACTCAACTTTCTATTAATATACTTGGATACAGCACTTTGTGAACAGCCAGCTTCTTTAGCAATGACCTTTTGTGGCTTACCTTCCTTGTGGAGCGCGTCAATGACTGCCTTCTGGACATTTGTCAAGCCAGCAGTCTTCCCTATGATTGTGTAGCCTACCGATCCAGACTACTGGACCATTTTAAACGCTTAGGAAGCCTTTGCAGGTGTTTTGTGGTAATTATTCTAATTTTCTGAGACAATGACTTTTGGGTTTTCATTGGATGTAAGCCAAAATCATCAACATTAACAGAAATAAACACGTGAAATAGATCACTCTATGTGTAATGACTGGGAATGTACCGCTTGGCTGTCTTCATACAGAAGTTTTTTAATAGTTTTTTTTGGAGCTGATTCACCTCAGTAAGACTATGTCCGCACGTTGCGTAGTGTCCATGCTGAAAAATCTGCAGTGATTTGGCAGTGCATGTGCGGTTCAAATCGCTGCAGAAACACTGCGTAATGGATGCAGTGTGTCTGCAGAATAGATGCCGATTTCATGCGCTATGGCTGATGCCTCTCCCATAGACAGGGTGGGCGCAGCATCCAAAGCGCACGAAAGAAGTGACTTGTTACTTTTTTGAGCTCAGCGGTTTGGATTAAAATTTCAGCATGCAAATCGCTGCGCTCTCAAATACAACGTGCGGATGGATTATGCACAATCTTCATAGATTGTGCCGGGGACACAGGACGCATGTATTTACATTGCAGTGCAATATGCAGCGTAAACGCGTGAAATTACACAACATGCGCACATAGCGTAATGCTTTGATCACTCTACTATTCATTTTCACTTTGCTGTTCACAAAAGTAGTTTTTTGAGCATTTTTCTCCTGTAGAGGTTAGAAAAACACTTAGAAAAAAAACAAATTGACATATCCTCTCAAAATCCACCCCATACTTAACACATCACGTCAAAAGACCCTTTAGGAAAAAAAGCTTTAAAACAAACTGTCTAAACCACTGTAAGCAAACACTTTAGGAAAAGTAAAAGCCTTCAGATAAACTCTCTAAAGGCCACGTCACACTAAGCAACATCACTAGCAACATTGCTGCTAAGGAACAACTTTTGTGACGTAGCAGCGATCTTGCTAGTGATGTCGCTGTGTGTGACATCCAGCAACAACCTGGCCCCTACTGTGAGGTCGCTGGTTGTTGCTGAATGTGCTGGGCCATTTTTTAGTTGTTGCTCTCCCGCTGTGAAGCACACATCGCTGTGTGTGACAGCGACAGAGCAACAACTAAATGTGCATGCAGCAGGAGCCGACTTCTGCTGACGCTGGTAACCACGGTAAACATCGGGTAACCAAGAAGCCCTTACCTTGGTTACCCGATATTTACCTTCGTTACCAGCGTCCGCCGCTCTCACACTGCCAGTGCCGGCTCCCTGCTCCCTGCATACGTAGCTGGAGTACACATCGGGTAATTAACCCGATGTGTACTGTGGCTAGGAGTGCAGGGAGCCAGCGCTAAGCGGTGTGCGCTGGTAACCAAGGTAAATATCGGGTTGGTTACCCGATATTTACCTTAGTTACCAAGCGCAGCATCGCTTCCACGCGGCGCTGCTGGCTGGGGGCTGGTCACTGGTTGCTGGTGAGATCTGCCTGTGTGACAGCTCACCAGCAACCTGTGTAGCGACGCTCTAGCGATCCCTGCCAGGTCAGGTTGCTGGTGGGATCGCTGGAGCTTCACTTAGTGTGACATCTCACCAGTGACCTCCTAGCAACTTACCAGAGATCCCTATCAAGTTGTATCGTTGTTGGGATCGCTGGTAAGTTGTTTAGTGTGACTAAGAGCTAAAGATGTGTTAGCAAGAAAAACAATGCCTAAAATATGTGCGTTTTTTTATTGCGTTTTTGACTCGTTTTTGTTGTGGATTTTTCCCTCATTAGTATCAGGGAAATTGACATGCTGCATATCTGAATCTGCTACAAATCTGCAAATAAAAACTAAGCAACGTGTGCATGAGACGTGAGGAATCTCATTTAGGGCTCATGCGCACGTAATTGCTGAATATTCTGCAGCGATTTCACAGCACATGTGTGTCATAAAAGCATCATGCGCACGTATCATGCACAATCTACATAGATTGTGCAGGGGACGCAGGATGCATGCATTTACGCTGCAGTGCTAAATGCAGCGTAAATGCATGCTATTACGCAACGTGCGCATAAGCTCTTAGTTTGCTGATACTAGGAAATACTTCAGGTTTTGTACCAAACCTGTGTGGGTGAAAAAGCTACAAAAACACAACGTGTGCACATACCCTAAGGGTTTGTGCACTTGACGACTTTCAGGCAGGTACGCGCTTTTATCTGCCTGAAACACACTTAATAAACGCTGGAAAGAATGAGCTAATGCAATGTACAAATGATTGCTGTTGGTATGTTCTTCCTTTTGAGCCTCTTTTCTCCATTTCAGGCTTCAAAATCGTGACACAGTTAAAAGAAGTGACCTGATCATTCTTCAGGTGCTCACTAATTTATTCAATGCAAGTTGAAAAAAGCCAGGGGAAAAAGAATTTGCTAAAACACAAAGGAAAGGAGCCATAAAAGACACTTCAGGAGTAAAGACCTGAAAAATTCCCGGGTTCACAAACATCTTAAAGACATTGTGAGCACATACCCAGGAAAGAGTGTTTCTAGCTAGAAATATTTCTCAATTTTGTCCTCCAAAAAGTGCGGCTGAGCATACCCACATAAGTCTGCAGAACTTCATACATGGGGTCAATGTTTAGGACCAAACTGTCGTAATAAAATCACATACTTATTTCATTGTATTGCCCTTTTATCCGACTTTTTCCTACTTTGGATGACGTTCCCAAGATGAGTATTTGGTGAGATTTTCCTGGTGCAGCATTTCTGCACCTGTTAGGTAAATTAGGTTACTTGTGTTTTTTCATTGCGCTTTTCATGTGTATTTTTTATCACGGTTTTATCCCATTTTTGATGTTGCCGTTTTGGCTACATTCCTACAATGCGCTTTTGGTGAGTTCTTAATGTTGCAGAATTTCTGTAACATATCTGCACGTATTAGGCCTCATTCACACATTAAGCATTTGGTGAGTTTTTACCTCAGTATTTGTAGCCAAACCGAGGAGTGGAACAGAGGAAAAAGTATAATAGAAACATGACGACCCCTACTGTATTGTTTAACCTTTCCTGGTTTTGTCTTACAAATAATAAGGTAAAAAATTCATAAAATAATGAATGTGTGATAAGACTTTATATAAATTAGGTTACTTGCATTTTTATGTCTTTGTGTAGTGTTGTAAATAAATCTTCTTTGTTCTTTATTCTTTTTGGTATTTGGCTCGGACAACATTTTATTGATGGAGCCATGTGTGGACAGGGTTGTCAAATGTCAAAAAATTCCAGGACAATCTGTAAAAATAAGGCACTCTTTTCCCAATGCTCGTAATAAAATTGAGTTGTCTAAGATGTATTTGAGGCTGAAGAGAGGTGTACAGATTGTTTTACTGTGATTGTCATCATTGAATGTAGCTGATGTCTTCATATCAGAATTATGGGCTGTAGACAGGTATCACTGATAGCCATAAGGATTTATCAGAGACTAGCTGTAGTACCCGGGTGTTCCCTTGGATAGTAACTGTCTCTCTCCCAGTCTCTCTCTATCTGTCTCTCTCTCTTTCCATGTCTGTCTCTGTGTGTCTATGTCTCTGTGTCTATCTTTCTGTCTGTCTCTGTATCAGTCTCTCTGTCTCTCTATCTCTGTGTCTCTCTGTGTATGTCTATCTCTCTCTATCTCTTTGTCTCTCCCTGTCTCTTTCCCTATCTCTCTCTTTCCCCTTCTGTCTCTTTCCCCGTCTGTCTCTTTCCCCGTCTGTGTCTTTCCCCGTCTGTGTCTTTCCCCGTCTGTGTCTTTCCACGTCTGTCTTTCCACGTCTGTCTTTCCACGTCTCTTTCCACATTTAGCTCTTTCCACGTCTCTTACCCCATCTCTCTGTCTATTTCCCTGTCTTCCTGTCTCTTTGCCCGTCTGTCTCTTTGCAGGTCTGTCTCTTTGCAGGTCTGTCTCTTTTCCAGGTCTGTCTCTTTTCCAGGTCTGTCTCTTTCCACGTCTGTCTCTTTCCACGTCTGTTTCTTTCCCCATCTCTCTGTCTTTCCCTTTCCCTGTCTGTCTCTTTGTCCGTCTGTCTCTTTGCCCGTCTGTCTCTTTGCCCATCTGTCTCTTTGCAGGTCTGTCTCTTTCCCAGGTCTGTCTCTTTTCCAGGTCTGTCTCTTTTCCAGGTCTGTCTCTTTTCCAGATCTGTCTCTTTTCCAGGTCTGTCTGTTTCCCAGGTCTGTCTCTTTCCCCATCTGTCTCTTTCCCCATCTGTCTTTGTCTGTCTCTTTTGATGCCTGTCTCTATCTCTGTGTCTCTTTCCTTGTCTGTCTCTTTCCAGGTCTGTCTCTTTCCAGTTCTGTCTCTTTCCAGGTCTGTATTTCCCTGTGTCTCTGTCTGTCTCTTTCCCGGTCTGCCTGTCTCTTTCCCCATCTGTCTTTGTCTGTCTCTTGCTCTGTCTCGTTCCTTCTCTGCCTATTTCCAGATCTGTCTCTTTTCCCCGTCTGTCTCTTTCCAGGTCTGTCTTTCCCTGTCTCTCTGTCTCTTTCCTTGTCTGCCTGTCTCTTTCCCCGTTTGTCTGTTTCGTTCTCTGTCTGTCTCTCTCTCTCTTTACCTGTCTGTGTCTGTCTCTTTCCCTGTCTGTGTTGTCTGCCTCTGTCTCTTTGTCTGTCTGTCTCTATCCTTCTTCACCGATATCATATTACCTCACACATATGCTTTTTATACTATAAATGTCTTTCGCTCCTATAGCAACCAATCAGAGCTGCTAATAATAACCTGTGGCTTCCAGCTCCATTGACTCTAATGGAGGTAGGATTTTTGGAGAGTAACTGTAAAGCGCGGGGTTAAATTTTCCAGTCAAAACATAGTCTATGACGTTCCCGGAGTCACATGAGGCGCCTGTGCAAAGTTTCGTGATTGTAGATGCGACGGTGCGGATTCCTTTAGCGGACACACACACACACACACACAGCTTTATATATTAGATTTCCAAAATCTCCGTAAAAAGCAGTCATTTTTTTGATAAACTGTCCATAAAAAATAAAAAAAGTCAAGTTGTTACCATGGGTGTGGATTACATGTGTTTTTGATGCATTTCTGCTGCATAAATGCAATAAAAAGATATATGCGTCCCCCCATCGAATGCAAATCTGCACATAATACACAGCGTACCCACAAAAGAAACTGACGTCGCTAATATGAAACCCACACCGCAGGTCAGATTACGCTGAGGAAAAACGAAGCACAGTGGGCACGAACTTTCTATACATCCATCCACTCTGATGCAACTCTTTGTGGGAATCCATCTTCTGCTTTTTCTAGCCAGTTACTAGGAGCCATCTTCTGGAGTCCCCTGCCATGTGCTCTCTGACAGCAAGGAAACTGGCCATTATTGCCAGTCTCGCTTCCTTGTCAGTAGCAGTCGTCCTTTCTTCTCTGGCTCAGGTTAGTTTTCCAGTGACATCAGAGTTTCAGGTTCTCTCCCTGTCCCTCCCCTCCTCTGTAATTGGAAGGAAGCCTGAACCCTGCCAGTTACCTATGGTCAGAGCCAGTGTGGGGAGAAGAGGAGAAGCTGGGAGGCAGGGACTGCAACTGTTTAGTTTGGACGGAGCCCAGATGAAGGGTGCACTGGAGTAAATGTGGCCACCTCTCCAGGCTGTGAAGTGCTGCCTGCTGCCTGCCTGCTTTCCCTGGGATCTCACATCTTCCAGATGGTGCTGTCATAGGAGCTTCACTACAGGTGAGAGGAAAGCTGGTGCTAAGATCTGCAGAATAGGATTTCAACTAGATGTACACACAATGGCTGCAACTTGGAGACAATGTGTCCCTGTGGTAGTGCTTTCAGGGGAGCTCTCCTTTGGGGTGACTGTCACATGCTTTCTGTGTGCCTCACAGGCAGGAAGGGGTTAAACAATATACTGATATATAACATAGCATATGTAATGCTTACACCTACAAATATATAATGCTTACACCTACAAATATGTAATGCTTACACCTACAAACTAAAAGTGGCCCTAAAAGCTGGTCTTATTTGCTTACATGATGACTGTGGATGGGACATGTATATGGATGTACTTAGAGAAAACCTATATAATTAATTAAGTGGTATGGAAAAGGAATCCGCGAAGGCAGAATGCTGCGTATGGTACTACGCAAAGGTGGATGAGACATGTATATAGAGAGAACCTATATAATTAAGTGGTATGGAAAAGGAATCCGCGAAGGCAGAATGCTGCGTATGGTACTACGCAAAGGTGGATGAGACATGTATATAGAGAGAACCTATATAATTAAGTGGTATGGAAAAGGAATCCGCGAAGGCAGAATGCTGCGTATGGTACTACGCAAAGGTGGATGAGACATGTATATAGAGAGAACCTATATAATTAAGTGGTATGGAAAAGGAATCCGCGAAGGCAGAATGCTGCGTATGGTACTACGCAAAGGTGGATGAGACATGTATATAGAGAAAACCTATATAATTAAGTGGTATGGAAAAGGAATCCACGAAGGCAGAATGCTGTGTGTGGTACTACGCAAAGGTGGACATACAATTGGTGCAATATGTGCCGGGGCTGTAGATGTAAGGGGGCCACTAACCCCTCTAAAGCAGGTGGAATTGGGCATTATCATGAGCTATTGGAGTGCAAGGGGCCCTCGTCTGGCAGTGTCTGCTCCTGGTACTTCCGTGATACCACAAATTGTAAAATGTGGCTTCTAGAATGTGGTATTTTAGCATAAAGTCTATAATAATGATGGGACCCAGCACATATTATACTATGTAATGGATCTATATTGGTAATACAGTGTTAGAGCGCGGTCATATTGGTAATACAGAGCTAGGGCGCAGTCACATGGCCGTTTGTCTATGCCCTTGTACTGAGCAGGAATGCATGGAAGAGTGACATGGAAAGTTTACAACACCTCTTGCCATCAAGGTGGTATCTATGTAGCCAGCAGAAGACACAAGTTATGGTGTCCTCATAAACTGACATCAATGTATGTTTATATAGGAAATCCTCCCTGTTCTATATTGTTCAAAGGCCACAGTGATGTGTCATCTTGTGCCGTCATGGTCATGTGACATGACCTAATTCTATGACAACATTATCCAGCGCCGTAGCTCAATGTACAAAGCATGGATGTGGCCATTGCTAATGTGAGAGGTATGTTTAAGTGCTGGAGTGGTGCTTTAAATGTAAGTCCCCTGCTCCCTGTCTTAGGGTATGTGCACACGATTAGGACCTGCTGCGTCCTGACCTGCAGGGCCGCGAGTCTCTTCCGCAGGAGACTGCAGCTGATCGTGCACACTTTCTGGGTTCGGGTAGCTGCAGTCTCTCGCTGTGGTCTCCCTGCGGGGAAACGCTTATGTTTCTGCAGCAAAGAATTGACATGCTGCGGCTCGGGAAGCAGCACCACAGGTCAGCTTACGCTGCTGGCAGTACATGCACCGTGGGCACGAGATTTCTAGAAATCCCATCCACTTTGCTTGTACTGTACAACGCAACGTCTTAGACGCAACGAAAACACACTGCGTTGAAAATGCTATGAATCCTGATCGTTGGCACACAGCCTTAGGGCTCCTTCAGATATCCGTGCAACACAGTCCATGGAAATACCAGAATGGTTGGACTGCCCACAGGTCTCCTGACCCCAGCTTGACAGCCAGAAATATATGAAACAGTTATGTTCTGGTCATGAGAGCCGAGGCGAGTCCATGCATTCTGGTCTGTGCACTGATCGTGTTGCACAGATGTCTGAAAGTCACCCTTCAGCAGCTTCATCCTTTTTCAGTGTCACTCAAGTCCCACGGCGCCATCTTGTACCTATAACCGGAAGTCAGAAGTTACGTCGCAACCTCACGTACCGCAGGTCTGTGAGCCAGAACGAGACTCTCATAGAGTTGTATGGATTTGTCACCTGCGGTGTGCTCCATGAAACACTGGAGCTGCCAGCAGGTCACAAATTTTCGTAGACTGACTGGAGCAATGCTGAAAAAAGATGAAGATGGCAGCATGTGGGTATAAGACGGGGCAGTAGAAGCACCATTCCAATGTTGAAATTAAAAAAAAAAAAAAAAATGTTGTCAATTGGTGTTTGAAGGAGTTTTCTACTTTCCTGAAAGTGGACCGCAAACACTCTAAAATAACAAAATAGAGCAGGCACAGGTACTGACACCTCTCGGGTCTCGGTGTTTTTGGCTGTAGCGGTGACATCACGTCAACAGTAGGTATCACTACTTGTGCTCCGTGGCTCGTGCCGCCACTACCAGGAGAGATTGGCTACAAATGTGATGCGTTCTGCTGCAGTCAAGGGATCAAGACTTGAGCAGTATTGGACCCAAAGGTGGCGACTTATTTTACAGCATTTGGGGTCAACTTTCCTAAAAGTGGAAAATTCTGATAAGTAGTAATTTTAAGACCACTCATTAGAATTTAAATACATACAAACCAATGAAAGGATAAACTATGTTGAGTATTTCATGGCAGGTTCATCTCCAATCATTATAAACAGGTGGGCAGTTGATCTTTCATTTCATGGATGTGTGAAGCATGTGAGACTGCAGACTGACGATAGCTCACGGGTCCTCTGGTGACACTAGTGTGTGACATTAATGCTGGTGGTATGGCGCCTATTCTATAGATGTATTTAACAATCCAGTAATCTACCATGGTGATCTAGTTTGATGTGTGGTGAGATAGAGGTTTTCGTTGTTCTACTCCTGTTGGCCAGTGTTTCGGCCCAAATAGTGAGGCATGCTTCAAGATACAATGTTTTGCTTGTGGTTTTTTTTTTTGGGTTGTTAATAATAATAATAATAATAATAATAATAATAATAATAATAATAATAATTAATTAATTAATAATCACATTATTGTTATTATTATTATTTGTTATATTTTTTTCCAACACCTGAAAAAACAGCACAATGATAATTTTTAGACTGGGTTCAGATGACTGTAGGAAAACTCAGGCCAATTGCGGTTGTGACTGGCCCCATGTGGTTGTCCGCATATCGAACAATTGTAGGTGCTGCTGTATGAAAATTGGGTCAAATTGTGGACGTGTATGGCTCCATGTGCTCGTCCTCAGTTCAGACGATTGTTGGAGATGCTGTACCAGAATTGGCCCATTGCAGACATGCCTGGCTTTGTACACGTCCGCATACTGGACGAGTTCAGGAGCGTCTGTATGAAAAGTCATGCAAAGTGTGTGCTCAACCTCATTTCACATGAATGCAGAAGCTGGACCAACTGGAATAAAAGTGTATTCTGCAATTATTTAGTTATATTTTATTTTCCTCCAAGCAGATCATTAGTCCTTGTGGAAAATCAGCCAGCCATGTAAACTAGCACGTTGGCTATAATGAGCGCATGTGCTTCTGGGGTGCATACAGACAGCGCCCCTCTATGGCTGAGTTCACATGTCCTGTATTCATCCGCTAGAATAGAGATCTGTTGGGAAAAGTTCTTCAAACGCAACTTTTTTATCCATTGTTAAATAACTGATTTCTGCAGAATCCATTTTTTCTTTTTTTAACATTGAAGTCTATGGAGAACAGATCCATTATTTATCTTCCATTTGAAACGGATCCTGTAAGCAAGAAACAAATCCTTTACAAATGAAAGAAAAACAGATGTCTAAATAGTAATCCATTAACGGATCCAGTCTCCATAGACTCCAATGTGAAAAAAACCAGATACTGCAAAAATCAGTTATTTAACAACGAACAAAGTTGTGTTTACAGCACTTTTTGCCAATCAATCTCTGCAGGATCCGTTCTAACAGATGAGAACAGGACTTGTGAACTCCGCCTAATGTGCCTGTCTGAATGAACCCCTGAAGAATATAGGGAAAAATTAAAATTCTAATTGTTATCCTTTTTTATGTTTTTTTTTTTTTTGATCAGTGTTGTTTTTTTTTTTTTTTTTTTTTCTGGCATTTTCCTGTATGTTTTGTATAGGACTTGGAAAACGAAAACCAGGCTCGTTTTTTACGTACTTCTTTCATTTGTCAAAAACAGATTAAACAAGTACTAATTATGATCTGTGGATCTGTTCACATATTCGTGTTTTTTTGCAACCATGTCATGGAGACCTGTCTTTTTTTTTTGTTATATTAGGCCACGTGCACTCATTGAATATTTGAATCTTTTTTTTTTTTTTCCTCAGTATTTGTAGCCAAACCCAGCGGTGGGTGATAAATACAGAAGTGGTGACGTGTTTCTATTAGACTTTGCCTCTGATTGTCCCACTCCTGGTTCCAAAATACTGAGATAAGAACTCCCCAAATACTCAGTGTGCACAGGGTCGAAGTCATGAATCAAAATTCCCCATACAGGTCTATGAGTTTGTGTAAAATCAGTGTGCTGTCCATCTAGGGGGGTGACTCTACATCCATTTTTAACCTTGCAATGCATAAGATAAACTTTGTAAACTTATTTTTTTTTCTTACGAGAATATCACTATGTAACTCATATGAGACAATGATCAAAACACTCCTGAAAATGTCACCGTGTTTTGTTTCCAATAAAAATCGCTGAGCTCTCGATGAGGCCTAAGAGCAGCCCGTGTTGGAAGGGGATCACGCTGAATGTGCAATGTCCTACACAGGCTGCCAGCCAATCAGAAGGCAGCAGCTGATGTCAGTGCGTCTGTTACCGCCATGTGAGCAGAACGGAGGAGTGCGCCGCAATAATCTATAAATTACAATATCAATAATTAAGGGTGCTAGTTAGTGCAATAAAAACGAACCAAATATATAGAGAAAGAGATATTGTACATAAAAAAACAAGCACTACCCCAAAAATGAAAATAATTCAAAACCTTTTATTACAACTGCAATTTAAAAACAATTAAAATATCGCACTGCACGAAACCCACCATCCCAAAATCCGAGTATATCTCCAATGAGTGTTACAAAACGTAGCTGTATAAGTAAAATCAATAGTCACAGGAATAATACAACCGTAAAATGCACAGGAATTTTGCAAATTGCCAAATAACCAATGCACTGTGTAAACCCATGTCAATACAAAGGTAACCTAATGTATACAGTGAGGTAGAGAACAATTAGAAACAATACAAAGACCTCCTGTTATACAGATCACGGGTGACAGCCACAGTCTGCCAATATGTTGACTGTAAGTGCTGAGATAAATAAATCCCAAGGGAAAAATAACCCTACTGAGCTGCCCACAGATAATACACAAGGCAAAATAACAAAAACTGAAACCGCAGATCGAGCCGAAAGTGCTAGTAAAGGGCTATAGATGAAATCAAAAGCAGCCTGCAATTAACGTCTAGTCAGTGGCTCGGCGCCCAGGGGCAACAGACCTGTGACAGGAGAAGGTAGGGTGGTGGGCGTGCGGGAAAACCCCACGTGTATCGCCGCTGCGGCGACTTAGTCATGGAAAGTGTGTATATTTTTTTTTTTTTTTTTTTTTTTTTTTAAACTTTGAATTTTTATTGAGATTTTCAATTTACGTTTTTCATACATAAAATAAAACATAAAATTCAGAATTCTTATCGAACCTAGACAAACAATGACAGGACAGGTGAGGAGGGTTAGGAGGGGAGAGGAGAAATAGGAGGGAAGAGGGAAGGGTTTCAAGAGTCCATGCTCTTTCCATAGGACCCATAGGCCTCAGTCTCACAGATCTTCCTGTCCCGCAAAGTAGTCCCATGGTGCCCACACGGCCTGGAAACGGTCAACTGTGTCATGCAATAGTGCCGTGAGATGTTCCATGCGTCTAACGTCCAGTAATCTATACTTGAGGCTCTGGAGTGAGGGTGTCCCTGGCTGCCTCCAATTCTTTGCAATTAAGCATCTGGCCGCCGTAAGGATGTGGGACAAAAGCTTAGAGGCCATTTTTCCCAATCCCCCATTCCCAAGACCCAGAACATAGATCAGGGGATCAAGATCAACCTCTATATATAGTACTTTATGGATCAACCCTCTAGCCCGCTCCCAGAAGGGGACTATCCCTGGACAGGACCAGAATATGTGCAGAATGGTGCCCCTGCCTCCCCCGCATCTCCAGCAACAAGCCGGTATGGAGGGGTCTATGCCATGAAGGAAATCTGGAGTGTGGTACCAAAATAGCAAAATTTTATAGATATTTTCCTTATATAGTGTGCATATTGACGTCTTGGCGGCGTTTCCCCAGATTGCTGCCCATTCCTGAGGAAGTATCCGCCTTCCCAATAGAGACTCCCATTTCAAAAGTGTGTATTTTAATTGTTTTTAAATTGCAGTTGTGATAAAGGTTTTGTATTATTTTCATTTTCGGGTTGTGCTTGTTTTTTATGTGCAATATCTGTTACTGTCATGTGCCACCTGCTCTTGGAGAAAAGTTCCAGGACAAGGGACATTATTACAGGTTGGGGCCACGACAAGGAACACTATTACAGCATGGGGACTACAACAGGAAAACTATTACACAATGGGAAGCCGCGACGGGAGATGTTATTATACGATGGGGGCCACGACGGGAGACGTTATTACACGATGGGGGCCGCGACGGGAGACGTTATTACACGATGGGGGCCGCGACGGGAGACGTTATTACACGATGGGGGCCGCGACGGGAGACGTTATTACACGATGGGAAGCCGCGACGGGAGACGTTATTATACGATGGGGGCCGCGACGGGAGACGTTATTACACGATGGGGGCCGCGACGGGAGACGTTATTACACGATGGGGGCCGCGACGGGAGACGTTATTACACGATGGGGGCCGCGACGGGAGACGTTATTACACGATGGGGGCCGCGAGGGGAGACGTTATTACACGATGGGGCCGTGACAGGGAACACTATTAGACGATGAAGGCTACTAGTACAGGATGGGGGCCACGAAGGGTGACCCTATTACAGGACAAGTATTACGACGGGGGATATTATTACAGGAATGAGACCAATTTTGTTTTTTCTTTTGTGCCCCTGCATTCCAAGTTACACCCCCTGGTAATAAAGATGTCCATTTTACTTTTAAACTAACTGGGCATATACGTGGACATATCTGTGGTTGAACACATGTTTTGACTGGCTAGCGTAAAAGGAGGAAAACTATGCCCACGAAACTTCTGTGGTATATCCCCAGTTGGTGGAAGGCAACATTTTCATCTTTATTTCCAGAGGACATAACTTGGTGGCACAAGGGCACTGAAGAAAAAGAACTGTTCTAGAATTAGTGATGCATAGCTAATTGGAGGACATACTGCTCCATATAAAATAAAAAAGTCCAGTGAAATGTCCGCTTTAAATGTATAGTACATCTTCAGATTGTGGTTTTAGGACAAATTCAAAGCTTATGACAATTTTACAGTCTAGGGATGCATAAAGACCCCATACACATTAGTCTAATGTCAGACATACCTGTTAATATTAAATTAACTGATTTGGATAAAAGTCTAATGTGCACGGGAGCTGTGGACAATTAATTGTTAGGGGAAATATCAATTTGTCGTGTCCCATTTCGGATTGCCAGAGTTAAGCTGTCGCCAGACGTGTCTGGTGACTGCTTTTTCATAGAGAACACAGGAGCATACGGTTCATCAAGCACTCCTGTGTATGGGAGAGCCGGTCACGATGGCTGTCGGCCAAACGATAGATCAAACAGTTGTTCATCCAACATTCATGTAATGTGCATGGTGACCTTTACAGTTTGTATGTCATCCCCATCTTTTCTTGCCTTTTAGAGAGAGGGTGAGAGAGTGGAGAGCCACATTCAGCACCCTCTTTTTTCCACACTGTAGTAATACCCAGAGACCCCTTTACCGATATGCCAACCATAGCTTCCTCACACAGATACTTGGGCCCCACTCCCTTATAGGCAATATTCGTACGTCCAGCGTTTCCCACTTTACTCCCGTTCGGTGTTCGCACATCAACCACACTCGCCACACCATTGCATCCAGCTTCAAGTACCTCTGTACCTGGCAGTATCATCCTTCTAAATTTTACCATATTTATTCCTCCTCTGGAGACCTTCACTTCATAGCGATTTCTAGACTGGGTGGGACACAGCCGCGTTCCACACATTGAGGGTCTCTGAGGCACAGGTTGAGGACCCCTCGTTTATGCTGTATATTTCTGATGTATGGCTCCAGTGTAATGTGAGCTTAGCCTAATATTTACATGAATTGTTATGCATTGTGGACTTTGGATAAAGACTTGCTGGGAAAACATAGGGAAGAGAGGTGTTTATGCTGTATGTTATTCTCTTGTGCACTGAGGTATGGGTAGATATAAGAACATGGCACCATTAATCCTATTGAAATTGTAGAACATAACCCTTCTAAGATTCCTATGAGCAGACAGGTGAGAATAACGGTCCTTTAGGTCCCATGCACAACGCTCAGAATCTTGCCTTCCATGGATTCAGCCTTTCTACTCCCAAGAAGGATTGTGCTGTTGGATTTCCTCCCGAGGTGTGCTGCCGCCGCCTTCTCTCCCTGTTTGAGGACGTGTATGTGGAGTTCAGGAGAAATTCTCCTTATTGGAAGTGTATGTTCAGCTATAATGTAAATGGTGGCGTTAAAGAATGCCACCAACTGGACAGCGGTGCTCAGCCACATTACAGCCCGATCACACTGCAGTTTTACTGTCAGTGAATGTTTCATATTGCACTTTGTTTTGAAATGTCTTGCAGATTGCCTTTAATTGTAATATCGTGCCGTGCACGTTGTCGTAACTGTTTGTACAGTAAGCTCCATTTTTATTTTCAAAGTGCATAAGGATAAGGCTGCACATCAAAGTTAGATAATAGTATAATGCTATAAGCATACCGAAAAACATTGAAGCATACAATGAAAAATGCCACTTGCTAACTTGAAAGTGTGAATAACGAAATGCATACCTGCCATGAATATTAGGAGAAAGGAGATATTTAGCAATCGCATTGATCAATGTAACTGAGCCCCAAAACCTCGTCAAGGTATATCTCTATATTGGGGTCCCTAGCTCTATGACCCTAACTGTGTGTCATCTCATTGCAATTAAAAACTGCTATGTGTGGAGAGGGGTAACCAAGGACTTTCTTATATAGGAGATGGAAAAAACATGGCCGAAAGGGGCGGAGCTGTGTTCACATTCAGAAAAAAACTTCATAGTGGCAGGTATGCAATTCATTATTCACACTTTCAAGTTAGGAAGTGGCATTTTTCATTGTATGCTTCAATGTTTTTTCGGTATGCTTATAGCATTATACTATTATCTAACTTTGATGTGCAGCCTTATCCTTATGTACTATGTATTTTTTTGGCTTGCACTCATAATATATATTAGTGCTCACTTCAGTTATCCTATTTACCATTTTTATTTTCAGTCCTTAGCTATAAATATGATGACTAAGGACATACACTGTCGAAACGCGTCTTCCTTTCCATTCATGTGAATTGGTTTTATCGCTTTTAACCTTGTTGAAATAAAAGTCGAAGTTTTTTATTTTACTGGACGCAGTTGCTGGATTTTCATTACTTACTTACATGCTGTGGATTTGCCTTCCATCCGTGCACCGTCTCAGGATCACATCTTTATATTGGGGTGAGCTGGACTTTTTTGTTTGTTTACTTAGCTATAAATACTATTATTCTGGCCACTTCTCTCAGTACATATCTACGGTCATGTGGCTGTTATGTTCTAACCAAAAGGGAAGCAGAAATTGCTGGTAAATCGCTAAAATAACAATATGTACAAAAGTCTTAGGCCCTGATTCATTAAGCAGCTTTCTCAGGTTTTCTGGCAAAAACTGCTTGAAAAAACACACGTGCGAAACTCGTAGTGCAAAAATCTCATAGGATTTGGTGTTCTACTGCAGTCCCGCCATCTTCTCCTATTACAAGCTTCCATGTGACTTCCATTCCCTACTCACAGTACAAGTTAGTAACTACTGATACTACAAGGCACAGGTAAATATGTATGTTATATAATGTGGGGGTAGTGGTGGGCTTTGGGACTGGTGGTGGGTCATAGTGGAGCGTCCTCAGTTCAGTATTCCCTCTGTGTGAGGGAGGAAAGCCGCTGAGACCAGCTTTATATCTGGTGGATCTGGCCAACCCACGAGCTACATAGCTGTCATCTAATATTACTCCTGCAAGGAAAGTACCGGTATTTGGCAAAACATTGTACTTCCCCCGTCACCAACCAATCACCTCCTGTTAGGGCAAAGTACCTTTATTGTATGTTCATTTGGCTTTCTGATAGATGACACTCCACTGTCTGGCCATTGTATACAGCTGCGTACACTTGGTGTCTGATCAATTACTATCAGTATCTGGACAGCATACTAGCCTATGTGAGTCAGTATCTTAGTGTCTATCGATGAGTATATCACACTCTACAGACTTAAAGTACCCATCGTTTTCATTTTTTTTTTTTGTAAATCAAAAGGACACATGAAAATGAGAAATGTTGTAATATATCTTCTGTATTGATATTTCACTCTGCATTAACCTGTAAGGCTATGTGCGCACTTTGCTTTTTTTTCATGCGTTTCAGCAGCGTTTTGAGCTGCAGCGTTTTAATGCAAAATTGCATGCGTTTTGATTTCCAGGCAAAGTCTATGGAAAATAGGGCTTTCTTGTGCGCACGATACATTTACAAACGCTGCATTTTAGTTGCGGAGAAATTGTCAAAATCCCTGCGTTCGAACAAGCAACATCTCAATTGTTTTTGCCATTTTGGCAGCGTTTTAATAACATGGAAGTCAATGAGAAATGTCTAAACGCATATTTTTCAAAGAATGCGTTTCACTTGCTTTTTACTAGCGATCTGCATGTGTTTTTGACATAAACGCAGGTCTTTCGGTCTCTCTCTGTCTGTCTCTATCTCTCTCTCTGTCCATGTCGGTCTCTCCCTCCCACCCCCTCTCTCATACTCACCGATCCACGATCACCGTCGCGGCACTGCACGGCGTTCACACTGTGGCGCCTTCTCCTCTTTTGAAAATGCCAGCCGCTCATTAATCCATCACGTATTCCCTGCTTCCCCCGCCCACCGGCGCCAATGATTGGTTGCAGTCAGACACGCCCCCACACTGAGTGACAGCTGTTTCACTGCAACCAATCACAGCCGCCGGTGGGCGTGTCTATATCGAGCAGTTAAAAAAGGAAATAAATAATAATAATAAAAAAAAATGACGTGCAGTCCCCCCCAATTTGAATACTAGCCAGGGTAAAGCCACACGACTGAAGGCTGGTATTCTCAGAATTGGGAGCTCCAGGTTATGGGGAGCCCTCCAGCCTAACACTATCAGCCGCCTGGAATTGCCGCATCCATTAGATGCGACAGTCCCGGGTCTCTACCCGGCTCATCCCGAATTGCCCTGGTGCGGTGGCAAACGGGCTAATAAGGAGTTAAGGCAGCCCATAGCTGCCACTAAGTCCTAGGTTAGTTACATAGTTACTTAGGTTGAAAAAAGACCTAGGTCCATCTAGTTCAACCTTCCTCCACCAGTTCTACATTTAGTCACTAAGTCATTTATAACCAACAATGTTTTGTGTACTGAGGAAATCATCCAGCCCTTTTTTAAAAGCTGTTATAGTATCTGCCATTACTACCTCTTGTGGTAGGGCATTCCACAGTCTGACTGCTCTAACTGTAAAGAACCCTTTCCTATTGAGCTGTCGGAATCGCTTTTCTTCCACTCGCAGTGAGTGCCCCCTGGTCCTTAGTATTGTCTTTGGGAGGCCTTCCATTCCTTGTAATAGTCTAGTTGCCCGCCTTTGAACTGACTCTAACTTCTGAATGTCCTTTTTAAAATGTGGAGCCCAAAACTGGATCCTGTATTCCAGATGTGGCCTTACAAGTGATTTATAGAGGGGTAACAATACGTTGGGATCACGGGATCTAATCTCTTTTTATACACCCTAAAATCGTGTTTGCTTTAGCAGCTGCTGCTTGACATTGAGTGCTGCTGCTCAGCTTATTTGTAATGAGAATACCCAAGTCCTTCTCCTGTTCTGTAGTCCCGAGTTTACTTCCATTTAATGTATACGCAGCTATAGGATTACTCCGTCCTAGGTGCATTACTTTACATTTATCAACATTAAATCTCATTTGCCAAGTATCTGCCCATTCTGACATCTTATCCAGATCTTTTTGTAATACTGTACTATCCAGGTCAGTTTTTAATATCCTACATAGTTTGGTGTCATCGGCAAAGACTGACACTGTACTATCAATCCCATCCACAAGGTCATTAATAAAGAGATTAAAAAGAATCGGTCCAAGCACAGATCCCTGCGGCACCCCACTGCTGACTATAGCCCATTTAGAGAATGTACCATTTATGACTACTCTTAATCAAGCCAGGTGTCTCCCCGAGATACCTTCCATGATTAACCTGTAAGTTAAAGAAAATAAACACACATCCAAAAAATCCTTTATTTGTAATGAAAGACAAAAAAACACCCTCTTTCACCACTTTATTAATCCCTCAAAAACACCTCCAGGTCCGACGTAATCCACGCAAGGTCCCATGACGCTTCCAGCTCTGCTACATCGGAAGCTGACAGGAGCGGCAGTAGAATACCGCCGCTCCTATGAGCTCCATGCAGCAACTGAAGTGAGTCACGCGATCAGCTGTGCTGTCACTGAGGTTACCCGCGGCCAACGCTCTCAGGTGGAGGACTGCAGCTGTGGCCGCGAGTAACCTGAGTGAAAGCACA
Organism: Anomaloglossus baeobatrachus; assembly: GCF_048569485.1. Lineage (NCBI taxonomy): Eukaryota > Metazoa > Chordata > Amphibia > Anura > Aromobatidae > Anomaloglossus > Anomaloglossus baeobatrachus. Next base: position 166,736,206 of record NC_134356.1, read on the forward strand.
GCTGATCGCGCGGCTCACTGCAGTCACGCAGGGGATTTGCGATCACAGATGAGTCCTTCACGTGTGACCGCAAATCAGGCTGCGACACACAGAGAAAGACGCGCGATGTCAGTGAAATCGGGTAAAGCTCTGACGTCATTGCTGTGGACTCCTGTGTCCTGGCACTGACCTCGGAGGTTCATCTGAGTTCATGACAGCACACAGAGACAGAGCCGCGAGATGACAATGAAGTCGGGTGAAGTTCATCCGAGTTCGTTCTCATCTCCCGACTCTGTCTGTGTCTGCTGTCAGCGGACATGTAGCAGAGCTGAATTGCCAGGGACCGCACTGACAAAAATGAATCCAAAACGCATGCAAAATGCATCCAAAATACATGCGTTTTGGATGCATTTTTTTTTTGTCAACACGCAGCGTCACGTCTGCTAGAGGGTGCGTTCTTTTCCGCACTTGTCAGGACGCAACGTGCGCACATAGCCTAAAGGCCCTGTCACACACAGAGATGAATCTGCAGCAGATCTGTGGTTGCAGTGAAATTGTGGACAATCAGTGCCAGGTTTGTGGCTGTGTACAAATGGAACAATATGTCCATGATTTCACTGCAATCACAGATCTGCCAAAGATTTATCTCTGTGAGTGACGGAGCCTTTAAGCTGTGTTCTGTGAATACACATGCTCCCATGACTCTGGCATTGTTGATTCCGGTCTTCTTTCATACCCCACCCCTCCATTTCCAATCTTATCTAAAATAACTACACAAACACCAATTGTCTTTGGATAATTCTGGCCATAGCAGCCACTTATTAAAACAAAATACATAACCAATAAAATTGCAATATGGTAACGTCCTTGAAGCTACAAACCCTGGTGATTTCTATAAATCGAACCATAAAACCAACTTGCTCCCAGCGGTTACCCACACTGGCTCAAGTGCACCACACTGTAAGGGTTAATCCTCCGTTAACCCCAACACACCCACAGGGGCCCCGACATACCCCGTCGGGATTCCCCCCCCCCCAAAATCACCAGATGACCAGTCATTCTGCCAATGAGGAGATACATACCCGGATGGATTCTCCGAACCAATTTTAAACCAACTTCAAGGACCCACCAATAAAACGCTAATCAGCCACTACGACCCGAAAAGCAACCCCATACCACCCCCTCCAATATAGTGCACATTCCAGTCATACCCCAAAATATTAGGGAAGGCGGGTGGGACTCTCTCTTCAGTTACAGGAGCGGGAAAGTGCCACTCCTCCCCCTTGGCTGTCCAATTAATTCAAAACGGGCTACCTCCCCCTCCCCCACCCATGACACCCTGACCTCCCCACCAATCAGGTGTCATGACGGCCTCCGCAAATGCCCCGGGGGAAGGGGGGGCAGTGCTCCGTCCTTTTCTTTATGGAGATAGATGTTAGTTGGTGCTTTTCAATTTCTATGGAGAGAGGGGGATTAAAAGGAGGATCTACAGGCAGACACAGATATTCTGCTGCAAGTTCTCCATAGAACCTTATAAGCACCAATTGTCCTCTCCTATCTCAGTAAGGGGATAATCTGTATTCATTGAAGACAGATTTTGAGAATGAGTGATCAGTCCAGAAGGAGAAAGACTCTGATTTCTCTAACATATAGTGTCTTATTTTCAGGTGTATCATTGATTCATTGTAAAAAAAAAATAATCACTGATTTTTACTTTTTGTACAACTGACATAGGCACACATAAAAACTAAGATGTGAACAGAGCAATATTGTGCCCGGCAATTGTCTCCTCTCCAGACGATGGTGAAGTGCTACGGTATTATATGGAAGTTGTCTCCTCTTCCGGAGTTAGCAGGCCGATCTGGCTCCTTCATTGTGGTAAAGGCCGAGCTTTCATTTCTCATGATTTGTTTAAGCCTTCCATGGAATAAACCCTTCCACCTCCAACCTTACATTCCATCCATTGTGTTGACTGCATTGATTAGTCTGAATTATGTTATATGTGGTCAAATGGCCAGTAAATCTGTCATCTATTATCCTGGAGTCTTCAGAAGTTCAGCTCTTTGATGAAACAAACGCATGCGGATGGCTACTAAAGCCGGTTATCTGGCTAGGGAAGCCGCACATGGTTTTCATATTCTTAAACACTGAGATCCGTTACAAAAAAGTAGCTGATTCTAAGTGGTTTGTAGGATAATCTTCTCATGGTAGAGGTGGAGCTATGGTGCCAGTAAGGGGAGTAGTCGCACAGGAGCCCTGGTGCATTAGGCGGCCAAAGGCCTCGTACCACACAAGAAGACCCCAGGATTTTAAATAAGGGTGCCTTTACATGAGCCTATGTAAACATGTCAGCGATTAGTTCTCGCTGTGTAGACCGGGAAAGTGCTGCTGACAATATGGGATTAATCAAGTTAACGATCATTCGTTCATATACAGTTTGAATCGGCCGATGTGAAAAGGCCTGAAACCAGCGCAGATCGACTTGTTATATCTCAAATTGGCACTTGTGCCGGGCATTAACCTGCCCATGTGAATCCGCCTTAAAGAGAATCTGTCATGTTGAAAATAGTGTCTGATCTGCAGGTACGATGTTATAGAGGGGCAGGAGCTGATAGATGACTGTACACTTTTGTGGGGAAAGTTTTTGTAAAACTTGTTTTTTTTTTTTTTCTTGATTGAAATCCCTGGTATTTGTTTGTAGCAGTCCAGTGGGCGGTCCTATTCAGTGACTGACAGTCTCTCCTGTATGACTGTACATGCTGATAGCTGTCAATCACTGGTAGGACCGCCCACTGGACTCGTATACATGCAAATACCATAAATTTCAATGCAGAAAATACTTTTTTCCAACAAACTTGTATACCAATTTGTTCAGCTTTTCCTTCTTCATACTATGCTGTTCACGTGTCAATGTAACCGGTTCCCCTTAAGGCCTTGTGCGCACACTGTTTTTTGCCACATTTTTGGGTGCAGTTTGTCATCCTAAAGTGCATGCAGTCCTTCCCCAGCAAAGTCTATGAGAAATCCGAAAGACACTGCGCACGTTGCTTCTTTTTTCCTTGCACTTTTGGGTGCAGAAAAAGAAGCAGCGCGTCACTTCTTTTTGCGTTTTTTTCCCGTATTTTGCAATTGACAATGTTAAAAAAAGGAACAAAACGTGGCAAAAACGTATGCATTCTTTGATGTGTTTCCCTGCCAGAGGTGCGTTTTTTGCTGAAGAAATAAAACCTCTGTGTGCGCACATAGCCTTACAGCTGGTATAGGAACCCTTTCCATCATCCCTGTGTATGTGCTCTGTATATGTCTGGTTTTCCCCGTACATTTAGTGTGGTTGTACCTCGGGGAGTGGCTTCAGTCTGGTTTGCCGCACATATGGATACAGTTATAATAAGAATTAGTAGCTGCTCGTGCCATACTATGTATCCGCTCTATAGTCTGGCCTTGTGTAAAGTAACCCTCTGCAGGTCCTCAGATTTCATACCCGCCCTGGATTGGCATGCCTGCTCAACAAGTGTCCATGTGGTCCGGCAAAGCTCCTACATTCTGATGTACTGATTAAGAATTCCAGGCTCCACAATAATGTGCCTTTTTATTATGCCTCAGCATAATGGCGGATCCTCGGCATGCTCTAAATCACTGCTAGATTTATAGGGCAAAGGCCTCTATTCTAAACCCTTCTCTGCTGAATTCCTACAATCCTGCATGCCGCTATGGTTTGCCATCGCGCTGCTATTTTTAATGTAGCTGCCTTTTTAGGAGCTTTTTCTCTATATAAAGCACTGGGTCAGTGGTTAGAATTGCTGCTGGTAGTGTATTGGATCCTCACTACATGTATGCCTTTTAGTGGATATTGATCTTGTTTATTTTCTTGTGGTTTTTAATTATTCTGTTTGTACAGTAATAAAAATAAGCTTTGTGTGCCCTGGCATACTGTCAGCTTGTGAGGCACCTGTGCAGTATAGAGCTGCAAATAATATATCGAGCTGTAGTATAAAGCATGGAGGAGAGATGGCAAAAAGGAAGACTGGGCCTTTCCCATTAGAAAATGACTAGATATAAGGCACTGGTCACACTGCGCTCATACATTACTTCCGGGGCTTTTTCTCAATCCACATGAAAATAGCTTTCAGACAAACCCCAGATAGAGCCAAATACTCCACGGATGGCGATCATACATTATTTCTGAAAGTGTCTGCTCCATTCTTGTGCCTATATCAAAACGTGCACAAATGGAGTTAATTTTAACTATTCCCCGTCGTAGCAGGCTCCATCCTGTGTCTCAGAGCCGCTGCATAAAGCAGTATGAACAGTCAATCACATAAACGGATGGTCCCCATTTCAGAAATGTTTTGCCTGCCAGCACAGTTCCCAGTTCCAGTGGTGTGTCCCCGATGTTGATAGCGCTGCAGCCAGTCACTACGTTCTGCAGCTCATGCCACCTACATGGTCGGAGGCTCTGAGCTCTGTGATTAGTTGCAGCACTGTGTTGATGTGACGTCAATCGCTGCACTCAGCAGCTCTGACCAGATACACTCGGTGATTAGCTGCAGCGCTGTTGAGGTTACATTACCACTGCAGCCAAGTAACAAAGAACGTGACTAAACTGGACCAATGCAATATACTGAGCTAGGAGGCAAGTTTTATTAAAAGGGGAAGACCCCCTTTAAAGGGAACCTGTCACCTAGAATATGCGTTCTAAGAAGACATCATTTTTTCCATCTACTGATTGATTATAACTATAATGGCCGCTGCCATCCACAAAGTGACATACAACTCTTGTAGATTGCTTTCCATTGCTGTTGTAACCTGACAAAACGTGGCAATTTAGATCTAGCCTAAAAATGTGGTACCATAATCAACATTTATCAGCTACCCACAGGATAAATGACGAATACTTGGTCACTGCTGGCTGCTGAGTCCTCACCAATCCCAGGCTCGGGGTCCAGGGCGAGTGGAGCGATAGTGTATGGTGGGATATGATTGAGTAGGGGCTACATGGCTCAGGAATACGGTAATTGTTATAGAACGTGTAGACATTGATGAAACACAGACCTGATCTTCTTTATATCCCTTGTCATCCTTTACTAATAGGGAGGAGATGCGTCTGTGATTGAAGCACAACATTAAAGGACAAGTGACAGGGAGTGCACTCATAGTATATAGTAATGAGTCTAAGGGACATGTTTATTGCCGGATGTGCGATATTACCTAGGGTGCAGCTGAGACTGGTGTCATGTGAAACGTATCTAGTGACAATCGCACAGGACAGGAGAGTCTTGTGACATCGATACACTGGAATAATGAAGACGGATCACACCGTAAACATTATCAATACATTTGTTCTATATGTGCAACAGTGTGTCTATGATAAACCAGATCTGTCCATTGGTCACTATACAAACTACTCATGTTCATATTTATTTAATTTTCAACTAATCAAATAGTTAAAATGTTTTTTTCAGTTTTGGAAAATCTGTGTCTCAGTTGTTAAAAAACAAAACTGTCTTTACTCCCCCCTCCCCAGGTCCGCACTGAGTCTCTGCTGCTGCTCCAGCTGTTGTCTGCAGGGCGGACGTTACATCGACAGTGCTTCAGCCAATTGCTGAGCTCAGTGGTTTGAGCTGTCAGCTTGGGTAGAGCCTCTGAGCTCCGTTATAGGCTGCAGCGCTGTCGATGTGACGTAGGTGCTGCAGACAATAACTGACTCTGGAATCAACAGCAGAGACTCTATGCTGTACCTGGGGAGGGTGAGTAAAGCATAGCAGCTGCGGACAGGAGTTGTCCTCTACTTTTCTATTGATGACCTATACTTGCCCTATCCTAATACAGCTATATTACAAATTAGTTTAGGGCAATTTATTGGGCAATAAATAGAGATTTAGATTGAAATTTCTTCAGCCTTTGGACCACCCCCTTTAAACAATGCAAAAAGGCAGAACAGCACGGCCCCTTGCTCTATTTAGTGGCTGCACCAGATACTGCAGCTCAGCTCCTGTTCACTTCATTCACTAAACACTATTTAGAGCTGTGTACACTGGAGATCAAAATTAGAGAACACACAATTTCCTAAATGTTAAGGTCATTGAGTAGTCCTATGTGATTATATCCCAACATGGTGTTAATCTGGCACCTCGTGCTAATTTCCTTAATTATCTGACAAACCCTATGTAACTGGCAGCCTAACTTTCCAGTTTGCACTGACTTTATAAAAATGGTGTGCCATTCCAAAGTGACTGAAACCCTCTGACAGCAGGTTGTCCAGATGAAGACCAAAGGGGTGACATCACACTATCAGCCATAGCAAGAAAAGTTGGTTGTTCCAAGTCTGTGATTTTGAGAATCTAGCATCTTTACAACATTAAAAACGTTTTCAAGTCCCCCAAGAAGGCTGATCGCCCTCTACTGTCAAATGCAAGAGGGGACAGTATAATGCGGGGAATCTCCATGAGTAATCGTTTCAACACTGCAGCTGGAATTGCTCTCTATTTCAGCACTGAACAGGGTAAGGATCTGCCTTGACATACAGTGTCACAACGTTTAAGAGCATTTGGACTGAAAGCCCACTCTGCAAGAACCAAACCTCTCATTATCAGAAAGAATCAAAAGGCTAGATGCGTCTTTGGTGAGGAGCAAGTTGTGTGGACAGAGGAGAAGTGGTCCACAGTTCATTTTAGTGATGAAAGCAAGTTTAATTTATTGGGTCTGATGGGAAACATTATGTTCACTGACAAACTGAGGAAAGAATGAACCCAAAGTGTGTTAAGAAGTCAGTGAAAGGTGGTGGAGGAAGTGTCATGATTTGGGGAATGTTTTCTGCAGCAGGAGTTGGACCTCACATACAGCTACATGGCAGCAAGTGTGAATCGGAACCTTCTTCACATCATGTGGATCCTTATTTGCGTTCCTCACTCAATCACACCAGAGCAGTGTGAGAGACTAGTGATGTCCTGTGGCTGTAGATGTGCTGAAGTCATTCACAGCGACGGCCGGTGCATGTCCTACTGATTGTGACTGTTGTTACCTTCAGAAGATTTAGTTATCTCTGTCTGTGCTGCAGTCATTGTTGTTCCCTAATTATCATCATCACATTTTGGGCAAAAATAAAGGTTTAATGTTGATAAACTTTGGCTCTTTTGTAAAACACTGTTCTAGAGGCATGGTGCATCCCTTAAGGCCCCGTCACACTAAGCAACATCGCTAGCAACATCGCTGGTAACGAACAACTTTTGTGACGTTGCTAGCGATGTTGCTGTGTGTGACATCCAGCAACAACCTGGCCCCTGCTGTGAGGTCGTTGGTTGTTGCTGAATGTCCTGGGCCATTTTTTAGTTGTTGCTCTCCCGCTGTGAAGCACAGATCACTGTGTGTGACAGCGACAGAGCAACAACTAAATGTGCAGGCAGCAGGAGCCGGCTTCTGCGGAGGCTGGTAACCACAGTAAACATCGGGTAACCAAGAAGCCCTGTCCTTGGTTACCCGATACTTACCTTTGTTACCAGCCTCCGCCGCTCTCACTGTCAGTGCCGGCTCCTGCTCTGTGCACATGTAGCTGCAGGACACATCGGGTTAATTAACCCGATGTGTGCTGTAGCTAGGAGAGCAGCGAGCCAGTGCTAAGCAGTGTGCGCGGCTCCCTGCTCTCTGCACATGTAGCTGCAGTACACATCGGGTAATTAACGCGATGTGTGCTGTAACTAGGAGAGCAGGGAGCCAGCGCTCAGTGTGCGCTGCTCCCTGTTCTCTGCACGTGTAGCTGCGTGCGCTGGTAACCAAGTTAAATATCGGGTTGGTTACCTGATATCTACCTTAGTTACCAAGCACAGCATCGCTTCCACGCGTCGCTGCTGGCTGGGGGCTGGTTGCTGGTGAGCTCACCAGCAACTCGTGTAGCCACGCTCCAGCGATCCCTGCCAGGTCAGGTTGCTGGTGGGATCGCTGGAGCGTCGCAGTGTGACATCTCACCAGCAACCTAGCAACTTACCAGCGATCCCTATCGTTGTTGGGATCGCTGGTAAGTTGTTTAGTGTGACTGGACCTTTACAAGAGCAAACCTTGAAATGTTGTTCAATGTACTGTAGATTACATTATTTCTGAAAAAAGCAAGTGATCTTACAATGTTGTCTAATTTTGATCTTTAGTGTATACTGTTTAGGGCTCATGTCCACTTGTGTACCAGTTCTGATGAGAGAGCATTGGAAGTGATATGCTAATGATCTCCTGCTGCGGGTGTCAGCCAAGGGTCATGCGACTGTGATGCGATATTGCGATCGCATCACAGGAGCAGAGAAGATGGAGTGAACACTTTCTCCCATCGCCTCTGCTGTCTATACATGCACCGCACTGCAGTCGCATAACATGCGAGTGCAGTGCGATGTTGGAGGTGCGTGATTTTTTTATCGGATCGCATTCGCACATGTAAATCGCAAGTGGACATGAGCCCTTACATTCAGCCACCACCAAAGCTGATAACATCTGATCGGTGAATGTCGGACCCCTACCTTTGTGATATTGATGATCTATCCTAAAGATTGACCGTCATTATGGAAGCAATGGACAACTCCTTTAATATGAATTAAACAAGTACAATGCTGTTCACCATTATTGGCACACCTTATTTTTTCATATACTTTTACTGTACAATATCTTCAGAAATAAATGGAAATGTAGCAAAGTTATATTCTAATTTTTAATTAGCGGTCCAAAGTAATACAACAATAATATCTTGTTTGTCAACTTACATGTTGCAATTTCAAAGAAGAAACATAATAAACAGCATGTTCAGCGATAAAGACACCCCTAGTTAATACTTGGTTGCACCCCTTCTGGCATTGATGACAGCATTCAAACATTTCTTGTAGCCATCTATAAGCTTCTTGCACTTCTCAGCTGGTATTTTCTCCCACTCTTCCTTTGCAGGTTGTTCAAACTCTTGAATGTTTGCAGGGTTCTTTTTAACAGTGGCAGATTTCAGCACACTCCAAAGATTTTCAATGGGATTGAGGTCAGGACTCATTGCTGGCCATTTTAAAAGTCCATTTTTTTTTCTTTTTCAACTATTTCTGTGTATTTTTGGATGTGTGCTTTGGGTCATTGTCATGGTGGTGGAGGACACATGATCTTCAACTCAAACCAAGTTTCCTTACACATGGTAGGACATTTCTCTCTAAAATTTCTTGATAAATTCTATAATTTCATGATTCCTGTGATATGGTCAAGGCCTGCAATACCAGACGCAGCAAAGCAACCCAACAGAATTTTGGATCCTCCACCATACTTAACTGTTGGTAGGGTGTTCTTTTCCTTATAAGCTTCTTTGTGCCATCTGTAAACAAACTTGCTTTGCCTTGACAAAAATGTCTATTTTTGTTTCATCTGTCCATAGAACATTTTTCCAGAAGTATTGTGGTTTAAGGTACTCTTTGGCAAAGATCTGTTGTTCCTTTTTCATGTCTTTTCTTCAGCAATGGTTTCTTCCTTGGCCTTCGCCCATAAAGCTCTGCTTGGCTTAGTGTGCGGTGTATGGTACTTGTTGAAACCATGACCCCAGACTGTTCCAGGTTGGCCTGCAGGTCTTTGGATGTTTTATATAGTGTTTTTCCCACCATTTGCACCAACTTTGAAGGCCTCTCTTGTCAATGTTCCTGTTTCACCCATGTCCAGGGAGGTTCTTGACAGTTCCATGCTTGGTAAACTTCTTAATAACATTACGCACTAGTGAAACTGGGATAGCAAGGTCTTTAGAGATTGCCTTATACTCTTTAGAAGTCTTGTGTTTGCTAATAACAGCAGTTCTGATGTCCTTAGACGCCATGTCTGTCTTCACCATTGTGACAAAGCAACAGACCCTACCATGTTTCTATTTATAACACTGAAGTCATCATTCATTGGCCAATTCATGTCACATGGGCACCGACAATTTCACAGGCGATTCTCTTTTGTGATTTACCACAGGCGAGTCAAAATGTGTTTCCATCCTTAATTAATTTAAAGGGAAGGGTGCCAATACCAGAGTCACAGCAGCTTTAGTTTTTTCTATTTTTCCCTCCCATTGTTTTTTGTTTTAAATTGTTGTTTATCATTTGCTCTTTTGTATTTAACATGAGTGCTCTTTACAAAAAAGCTATTTCACTTGATTAACTTTGGTCAGGAGATATTCCACATTATGTACGTAAACTTCATGGTTGTCAATAACGATCAACAGCACAGTAATTTTAGGTTGGGGACAGACGGGCATTAATGTGAGTGAATCGCATGACACTCAGTTCCTGCTCTGCTGGAGTGTAAGCAGAGTGTCATACTGTGATTCGATCCTGCTATAACAGCACAGCCGCGGAGGAGAGGGAGGGCTTAATCTCCCCATCTCCTTCATTATCAGCTGATGCGTATATTGCACTGCACTCCGGTGTAACGCGAGTCCTGTTCGATATTTCTCTCGCACCCATAGACTTGTATGGGTGCAAGTGAAAACGAATCAGATTCCACCCACAACATGCTGCAATTTGTTTTCTCGGTCTGAAGAAAAAAAAAATTGCTCATGGGAGTGGCCCCATAGAGTAACATGGGTCCAGGTAGAATGCGATTATTTATTTTTATATATCACATTCCACTCCGTTTTTCTCGCCGTGTGTCCTTAGCCTTATAGTCATTGGAAAAGTTCTGAAAAATCTTCACTGATAAATCTAATAGACTATAAGTCTTAAGGGCACTTTACACGCTGCGATATCGCTAGCGAGCATACCCTCCTCCGTCGGTTGTGCGTCACGGGTAAATCGCTGCCCATGGCGCACAACATCGCTTACACCCGTCACACGCACTTACTTTCCCTGCGACGTCGCTGTGGCCGGTGAACCGCCTCCTTTCTAAGGGGGCGGTCCGTGCGGCGTCACTAAGCGGCTCCCAATAGAAGCGGAGGGGCGGAGATGAGAGGGACGTAACATCCCGCCCACCTCCTTCCTTCCTTCCTCATTGCCGGCGGCTGCAGGTAAGGAGATGTTCGTCGTTCCTGCGGTGTCACACATAGCAATGTGTGCTGCCGCAGGAACGACGAACAACATCGTACCTGCAGCAGCAACGATATTAAGGAAAGGAGCGACGCGTCAACGATTAACGATTAGGTAAGTAATTTTGATCATTAACGGTCGTTCGTGCGTTTCACACGCAACAACGTCGCTAGCGAGGCCGGATGTGCGTCACGAATTCCGTGACCCCAGCGACATCTCGTTGGCGATGTCGTTGCATGTAATGCGGCCTTTAGACTTCATTCATATAACAGATATAGATAGATATAACATACCGTATTTTTCGGACTATAAGACGCACTTTTTTCCCCCAAATGTTGGGGGTAAGTGGGAGGGTGCGTCTTATAGTCTGAATGTAGGGCTGCGGGGAATGAGGGTGCTGTGGTGGAGCAGGTCATCGGCGGCACGAGCAGGCTGTAGCAGCGCCTGCCGTGACCACGTGGGCCCGCTCATTTCAAATGCATGCATCCTCCCGCCCATCATCTTTCAGCGCTGAAGCGGGGGGTGCGCGCAACTACAGCCTGGAGTGATGTGATCATGTAAGGCTGTATTCACTGCCCTCCGTGAACAATTATCAACACAGGGGGCAGTGAATAAGTATGGTATACTCACCGGTCTTTCCCTGCAGCATCGCGATGTCCTCCTGTCTGCCGGCCCGCTGATCTGTGTAGAGCGTGATGAGCACAGGGATGATCCATCGCTGAGTGCTCCGCTCTCAACACACATCAGCGGGCACACAGGAGGACATTGCGATACTGCAGGGAACGGTGACCAGCTCCACACAGGTCAGCGACGCTTCTGGAGGCACAGATGCTACTGGAGTGAGGAAAGGTGAGTATAAACGTTTGTTTTCTGTGCCATAGGATACAGGCCATATAGAAGGATGAGGACATATTCCAGGATGGGGGTATATAGCAGGATGGGGGTATATAGCAGGATGGGGGACATATATACAAGGATGGGGATAATATACAAGGCAGGAGGATCATTACTAGGCTGGGGTACCTTAGTAGAGAATTTGGGGACATTACCCCCATAACAGTGTCAGCAGCAGATCCTTGCCCCATAAGGCCGATTTCAGACGTCTGTGTTTAATCAGGTACCAGGCACACGCATGATTATGGTCACACGTGTGTCATATGTGTGGCACACGTGTGACATCCGTGTTTGCATACATGTGACAGGTACCAGAGAAAACACATGTCTGTGAAATAAAAAGATTTTCCATATTTACCTGCTGTCTTCGGCTCTGCTGCCTCCCGCTCCTGACCCCCGCTCATTATATTCATCGATTATTAACCGCACTCAAGACCTTGAAGCCGGAGCATCGCGGGGACAGCACTGGATACAGCACCACCGAGGATAGCATCGTGGGGACAGGTGAGTATTCTGCAAGCACAGTGACATCCAGGAGGTCATCGGAGTTCCCAATGAAATCTGATGACATCCGATGACACCCGCGACACTCGGCTACAGCTTCACGGGTTCATCAGACTTCATTGGGAACTGTGATGAGTCCCCGATGCTATTCCCGCGATGTTCTGGCTTACAGGTTCTCCACACACACACACACACACACACACACACACACACACACACACACACACACACACACACACACACACACACACACACACACACACACACACCAGACACACACACACACACACCAGACACACAGCAGACACACACATACACACATAGCAGACACACACATACACACATAGCAGACACACATGGATACACCGAGCACGTACACACACACATAGCGCACATACCTGTATACACTGAACACACACACACACTCACACACACACACACACACACACACTGCTGTAAACTCACCCAGCGATGCGGTCCCCGGCACTGAAGTCCCCAGCGCTGCTCCTGCTTCCAGCTCCACAGGACACTGAATATTCAGTGAGTATAATGAACGGCAATAAGGAGCGGGAGGCCGCAGAGTCGAAGACAGCATCGCTAGAGATAGGTAAATATAGAAGATCTTTTTATTAAAAAGACCTGTGTTTTCTCCAGTGCTGTCACACTGATGTCACACGGATCACATCAGTGTGCGATCCGTGTGACACCCGTGCTGCCAGAGAAAAAACGGACGTGTCTGCGTGTGTGCGTGCGGGGTCATGGGAGGTCACACGGTCCGTGTGAAAACACGGACATGTGATTAACAGCAAATAATAACATGTCTACGTGTGGCATCCATTTTAAAAACGAATGTCACATGTACCTGAAACACGGACGTCTGGAACCAGCCTAACAGTGTGTCATGACCACATTTTTTGCTTGAAATTTTATTTTCCTATTTTCCTTCTCCTAAAACCAGGGTGAGTCTTATGGTCCGGTGCGTCTTATAGTCCGAAAAAAACGGTATATAATTTAATTTTATTTTTTTTCCATTTTATGAGGGCAAAATCCAAATGAATAGCATCAGTTATGTCTATGATGTTGATTGTTTGAGCCTCCATGGTCGGGCTGGTGCTTGCTGCAGTAATACAGATGAATCGATGTGGCAAGATTCCTACATTATTTATGTAGCAAACACAGTTTAATGTCAATATTGAGCTATGAAAATGTTACATAGTAAGCTGGTTACAACTTACAGAAAAGAAATACACAACCTTATGGTCATATATTTTAATACGAGAAGGCACTTGTCAGCAGGTCAGGGCTTTTGCAGGGCCTCTTGACCCCAAACACTGCTCCCAGCTCAGCAGGGACTTAAGCGGGCTTTACACGCTGCGATATCGTTAATGAATTATCGTCTGGGTCACGTAGTTTGTGACACACATCCGACGATATCGCAGTGTGTGACACTTATGAGAGACCTTAAACGATCGCAAAAGCGGTCAAAATCATTTGCCGTGGAGAGGTTGTCGTGAAACAAAAAATCGTTTTCTTTTTATTAGCGATGTTGTTCCTCGTTCCTGCAGCAGCACACATCGCTATGTGTGACACCGCAGGAGCGACGAACATCTCCTTACCTGCCTCCACCGGCAATGCGGAAGGAAGGAGGTGAGCGGGATGTTACGTCCCACTCATCTCCGCCCCTCCGCTTCTATTGGACGCCTGCCGTGTGACGTCGTTGTGACTCCGATCGAACCGCCCCCTTAGAAAGGAAGCGGGTCGCCGGTCAGAGCGACGTCGCAGAGCAGGTATGTGCGTGTGACGCTGCCGTAGCGATAATGTTCGCTATGGCAGCGATCACACAATATCGCACGTACGGCGGGGGCGGGTGCTATCGCGCTCGACATAGCTAGCCGATGCTAGCGATGTCGCAGTGTGTAAACCCCGCTTTAGAGTCAGCAGGGTTAACTTAAAACTGGCTAAAACTCAAAATTAGCCAGGCAAACCTAATGGTTACAGTCAGTCTCACTTTGTGGATGCAGGTCTAATACAGTTTATGGTCCTTATGCTTCAATACTGATAGACTCAATAACAAGAAGAGTCACTAAGCTTGGTGTTTACTCTTCTAGGAGGCACAGAACTTAACAGTTATACTACCAGAAACGAAGAATGTCTGTTGTAGTAGCTACAAGAATTAACTCTTTAACTAAATTCACAACAATCTCCTGTATTTTTATTATGTCTGGCTTGTGGGATAGGCTGGCAAGACTTTTATTTCAAAGAAAAACATTTAAGCCCAGCTGTGTTTTGCCAAAAGCACATGGGGAAAATGCTCGGAGGCCAAGTTTCAACTTTTTGACCACAATGCCAAAATGTATGATTTGGCGTAAAGGTGAACAATGCGCATCATGAAAAGAACACCATACCCATAGTGAAGAATGGTGGAGGCAGGACTATGCTTTGGGACTGTTGTTCGGTAGCTGCAACTGGGGCTTTAGTAAAGAGGGAAATATGAACAGTTACAAATATGTCAATTTTGCATCAAAACTCTTCAGGCTACTACGAAGAAGCTAAAAATGCAAAGAAATTTCACCTTTTGCAACGAACAACGACTCCAAGCATACCTTCAAATCAATAAAGCAATGGCTCCGCCAGAAAAAGATCAAAGTTTTGAAATTGCTTAGACCTGAATCCAATTGAAAACCTATGGAGGGCTGTACATCAGATGTCCTTGCAATCTAACAGATTTGGAGAACTACTGCTAGGAAGAGTGAGCAAAGTTTGCCAATTATACATGTGCCATGGTGATGACTCTTAACTACCGTAAATAGACTGAATGAATACTGTCATACGCTCAAAGGGTACTTCAACAAAGTATTAGTTAAGGGTGTGAATATTTATGCAACCACCTTATTTTAGTTCATTTTTTGTTTTAAACTTAAAAAGATTTCAATTTTATTTTTTTCCATTGAATTGTACAGAATAAAAGATACTAATGTTGGAAAATGTTCTGAAATGCTGGTGTAGTCTTTTTCTAGCCACTGTAAGCCCTGAAAAATGTAAGCAATCCTCATCATTATACCTTCAGTTCATGTTTTCTGAAATTTGAGCAGAAAGAAGCTGGTCCCTGTAGGGATAGCTGTAATTGTTTCAAATTTTAAAGAAGTGGTTCACCTATATTCATTATTGGCCACAATGATATGTAGAGAACCTAAGGTTTTTTCAAATACCTTATGTTGCCAATAGTGCCTGTGAGCAGCGCTATTGCAGACCGCTCTTCCCCATCGCGCGACCCTGGGCTCTGTGACCTCAGGGATCCAGTGATGTCACATCAACTTCCTGCTCCGTGAGTGACTGGGCTGTGGGTGGAGTTTCACCGCTCATCACAGCCCAGCACCTTCCTGCTTACGCCTCCTTCGCTGCAGAGCGCGCAAGCAGGAGGGATGCTGGGCTGTGATCGGTGAAACGCCGACCACAGCCAGGTCACTCATGGAGACTGGGGCTGGACACGGTTATGTCAGGTGAACAGGAAGTGTACGTGATATTACTGGATCCCTGAGGTCGCAGAGCCCGGGGTTTAGGCGATGGTGAAGAGCAGACTGCAATTGCGCCGCTCACAGGCACTATTGGCAATACAAGATATTTGAGAGAAACCTAGTTTCTCAACATATCGTTGTGGCCAATAATAAATATGGGTGAACCACTTCTTTAAAGCGCACTAATCGCCTGGATTTTCTATATAACATGAAGCCAATGCTATACTAGCACTATCAGACTGATTCTATACATACCTTTAGTGGTCTGCTAGGATGTATACGTTTGGAAACACAAGCGAGTAAAGTTTGTAAAATGAGAAGCTTTTTGAATCACAGCAGCTGCCGATCAGCTGATAGCTGGGGTGGGTATTCATAGTTATTCCCGCCCCCTGCCTGTCCATCCTCAATGTTATTTATGCCAATTCTATTATAGAATCGTATTACTAACTGACTAGAAGGACATGTGCTGATGTCATACCCATGTGACCAGAAGGGGCGGGACCTCAGCCAACATAGCTGATATCAGGAAGCAACATTATTTTTGTTGGCTGAGACCCCGCCCCTTCTGGTCACATGGGTATGACATCAGCACATGTCCTTCTAGTCCGTTAGTAAAACAATTCTATAATAGAATTGGCATAAATAACATTGAGGATGGACAGGCAGGGGGCGGGAATCACTATGAATACCCACCCCAGCTATTGCTGATCGGCAGCTGCTGTCATTCAAGAAGCTGCTCATTTTACAAACTTTACTTGTTTGTGTTTCAAAACCTGTACATCCTAGCTGACCACTGATGTATGTATAGAATCAGCCTGATCGTGCCAGTATATCACTGACTTTAGCTTATATAGGAAAATCCTGGTGATTGGTGCGCTTTTAAATAGAAAAATGAAGTTGACGCTAAAAAAAAGTAGTGGTTGCCCAACTCACAATGATTACTTACCAATATGTTCTTGATGGAAGTGTACTGCAAGGCAGAAATAACAATAAAATATTAGTACGGTTTTATTCATTTTCACTAAAATATTACTGTTTTTGTATCGGTGAAAACCATGAGTGGTGTATGGACTCCAAGTAAGCCCATGCATACTTGTATTGCTCCGAGACCATAGACTTAAGGTCCAGTCACACTAAGCAACTTACCAGCGATCCCAACAACGATAGGGATCGCTGGTAAGTTGCTAGGAGGTTGCTGGTGAGATGTCACACTGCGACGCTCCAGCGATCCCACCAGCAACCTGACCTGGCAGGGATCGCTGGAGCGTGGCTACACGAGTTGCTGGTGAGCTCACCAGCAACCAGTGACCAGCCCCCAGTCTCCTAGTTACAGCACACATCAGGTTAATTAACCCGATGTGTGCTGCAGCTAAATGTGCACAGAGCAGGGAGCAGCGCACACTGAGCGCTGGCTCCTTGCTCTCCTAGTTACAGCACACATCGGGTTAATTGCCTGATGTGTGCTGCAGCTACATGTGCACAGAGCAGGGAGCAGCGCACAATGCTTAGCGCTGGCTCCTTGCTCTCCTAGTTACAGCACACATCGGGTTAATTGCCTGATGTGTGCTGCAGCTAAATGTGCACAGAGCAGGGAGCAGCGCACACTGCTTAGCGCTGGCTCCTTGCTCTCCTAGTTACAGCACACATCGGGTTAATTACCTGATGTGTGCTGCAGCTACATGTGCACAGAGCAGGAGCCGGCAGCACAGGCAGTGAGAGCGGAGGAGGCTGGTATCAAAGGTAAATATCGGGTAACCAAGGACAGGGCTTCTTGGTTACCCGATGTTTACATTAGTTACCAGCCTCCGCAGAAGCCGGCTCCTGCTGCCTGCACATTTAGTTGTTGCTGTCTCGCTGTCACACACAGCGATCTGTGCTTCACAGCGGGACAGCAACAACTAAAAAATGGCCCAGGACATTCAGCAACAACCAACGACCTCACAGCAGGGGCCAGGTTGTTGCTGGATGTCACACACCGCAACATCGCTAGCAACGTCACAAACGTTGTTCGTTACCAGCGATGTTGCTAGCGATGTTGCTTAGTGTGACGAGGCCTTTACTATTGAATCTGTACACTGCTCGGTATTTTTATTTGTTTGGGTCTCAAACACTAGACCTCCACTGTTCAGCAACAATATGCAGCTCCTATAATATACTGTATGTGCACAGAGCAGTGTTTTTCCTAAAGTGTGGGGTTTTTCTTTACATCTTTATGGGCATCTTTTTGGCTGGCATTTTTTAATTTTAATAGCTAATATTAATTGTGCGAGGCTTTCAAGCAGATGTCATCAGCAGAATGATGAGGTCACTTCTTTTATCTTTTTCTGACATTGGCAGCATGAAGTGCTTCCAGTGTCAAACACCACTCCAGTTTTTATATTTCACTAGCTGTAGTACCCGGGCGTTGCCCGGGATAGTAACTGTCTCTGTCTCTCCCCCAGTCTCTCTTTGTGACGCTGTATGTGTCTGTGTCTTTCTTTGTCTGTCTGTGTCTCTGTCTGTGTCTTTCTTTGTCTGTGTCTCTGTCTGTTTCTATCTCCATCTCTGTGTCTGTCTCTATATATGTGTGTCTGTCTGTCTGTCTGTCTGTCTCTTTCCCCATCTGTCTTTGGCTGTCTCTCTGCCCGGCTGTCTCTCTGCCCGGCTGTCTCTCTCTTTCTATCCCTCTCACCACTGACATCTTATTACCTCACACATAAGCTTCTTTTACTAATAGTTTATTTTGTTCCTATAGCAACCACTGACATTTGCTATTAATAACTTGTAGATCCCACCTCTATTCAGTTTAATGGATGCAGGATTTTGGAGAGTAACTGTAAAGCGCGGGGTTACATTTTCCCGTCAAAACATAGTCTATGATGTTCCCTGAGTCACATGGAGTGGCTGTGCAAAATTTCGTGATTGTAAATGCGACGGTGCGGATTCCTTTAGCGGACACATATACACACACACACATATACATACATACATACATACACTGAGCTATATATATTATATTTCACCGCTGGAGTGATGCTTTAAAGCGTAATGGTCGTTTTAATTTTTATTTCATAAGTCAATAGTACACCTGAAAATAAGCAATTTTGTAATATATCATTAGACAAATCTGCCTTTCTCTGCCAATATGGATCAGTCATTATCAAAATTCTCATTTCTGAGGTAAAATCTGTATTCAGTTAAGACTTTCGAGGACATAGCAGTTGTTGCTGATTCGCATGAGAAATTCAATGCCTGCCACTGACCGTGAGTGACCAATGGAGCTTTGTTCTCAGAATGAGGCTCCATTGGATTTGATGGGAGTCATGGGATATTACACGAGTGGATTATATCAAAACTTCTAAAATTTCTTTTTCATTAGTGAATTGGTGAACAAGGGTGTCTGGGGGAGTCTTTATTCAGATAAACTTTTGTGGGTTTTTTTTTTCCTCTTTGTGTGTGTTTTACTTACCAGGTTACATGCATGTGCCACTTCTGGGGTGCCTGCAGTCTGCTTTTATAAGACTGGGCAGAGCCAAATAACCATGGACCTCCCCAGCCTGATAATACCAGCCCCCAGCTCTCTGCTTTACCTTAGCTGGTTATCAAACATACAGAGAACACCACATCATCTTTCTTTCTTTTTTTTTTCCTATCCACATTTGTTTGCAGGGCAATTGTCCTGCTTTTACCCCTGTTTTGGTTCCTTTTGCAGCCCCTTAGTCCATACTATGACCATTTTCAGCCATTTTACAGCACAAACGTTCCATTGACTTTTATGTGGGGTTCGGAGTCAAATCCAGGTCCCAAACCAAACTTTCAACTAAAGTCTGGGCGAGCTCAAACTACCACAGATTTGCTGATCCCTATGCCCAAAGTGTCAATATTTTTTGTTGTCACTAGACATGAGTGGACCTGTGGAAGTTCGGTTTGACGGGTTTAGCTGAACTTTAGATAAAGTTCGATTTGGGACCTGAACCCCACTGGAAGTCACTAATTGGGCAGTTTGGGTCTCCACCCACAGCCAGCCAGCAATTTTAATGAGATCTAACAAGACCTGGGTCATGCAATAAAGATATACAGGGGAAAAAGGGCTAAAATACCATTCGCACCACCCCAAACAAATATGGTAGATGTTTGCCACAGTGTAATGTATCATTGCCACATTAACAAAAGCCTCTAGGTCAGGGGTCTCAAACACGCGGCCCGCGGGCCGCATGCGGCCCTTCAGGTGGCTTCTTGCGGCCCGCAGGCCCGTGGACCTGGTAAAGATGGCGACCGGTGCAGGGGCCGCAGCTGTCAGCTATTTATTCCAGCCTACAGTTTTGTGTTTGCCGCGCACAGTGAAGTTCTCGCTGCAGAACGCAATAACAGCCGCCTGCCAATCAGAGGCAAGCACCTGCTGCATATGACCTCAGATGCTTGCCTGTGATTGGCCAGTGGCTGTTGTGCAGTGAGAACTGCTCTGCACGCGCCGGCCGAACGTTCAGCGATGACAGCAGCTGTGATCATTACCTGGTCCACGTGCCTGCGTGCCGCTGACAGCAGGTGAGAAGAATGTTTTCGTGTTGCTGGCTGAGGCTGCAGTCTGTGTGTGTGTGTCTGTGTCTGTGTCTGTGTCTCAGTCTCATGCCGTGTGTGTGGTTCTGTTGCTGGCTGAGGCTGCACTGTGTGTGTGTGGTAGCTGAGGCTTCACCGAGTCCACGTGCCTGCATGCCGCTGACAGCAGGTGAGAAGAATGTTTTCGTGTGTGTGTTAGCTGAGGCTGCACAGGGTGGGGGGGATGTGTATTAGCTGAGGCTGCACAGGGTGGGGGGGGATGTGTATTAGCTGAGGCTGCACAGGGTGGGGGGGGGATGTGTATTAGCTGAGGCTGCACAGGGTGGGGGGGGGATGTATTAGCTGAGGCTGCACAGGGTGGGGGGGGATGTGTATTAGCTGAGGCTGCACAGGGTGGGGGGGGGGATGTGTATTAGCTGAGGCTGCACAGGGTGGGGGGGGGATGTGTATTAGCTGAGGCTGCACAGGGTGGGGGGGGATGTGTATTAGCTGAGGCTGCACAGGGTGGGGGGGGATGTATTAGCTGAGGCTGCACAGGGTGGGGGGAAATGTGTATTAGCTGAGGCTGCACAGGGTGGGGGGGGAAATGTGTATTAGCTGAGGCTGCACAGGGTGGGGGGGAAATGTGTATTAGCTGAGGCTGCACAGGGTGGGGGGGAAATGTGTATTAGCTGAGGCTGCACAGGGTGGGGGGGAAATGTGTATTAGCTGAGGCTGCACAGGGTGGGGGGGAAATGTGTATTAGCTGAGGCTGCACAGGGTGGGGGGGTTTGTGTATTTGCTGAGGCTGCACAGGGTGGGGGGGATGTGCATTAGCTGAGGCTGCACAGGGTGGGGGGGATGTGCATTAGCTGAGGCTGCACAGGGTGGGGGGGATGTGCATTAGCTGAGGCTGCACAGGGTGGGGGGGATGTGCATTAGCTGAGGCTGCACAGGGTGGGGGGGATGTGCATTAGCTGAGGCTGCACAGGGTGGGGGGGATGTGCATTAGCTGAGGCTGCACAGGGTGGGGGGGAAATGTGTATTAGCTGAGGCTGCACAGGGTGGGGGGGTTTGTGTATTTGCTGAGGCTGCACAGGGTGGGGGGGATGTGCATTAGCTGAGGCTGCACAGGGTGGGGGGGATGTGCATTAGCTGAGGCTGCACAGGGTGGGGGGGATGTGCATTAGCTGAGGCTGCACAGGGTGGGGGGGATGTGCATTAGCTGAGGCTGCACAGGGTGGGGGGGATGTGCATTAGCTGAGGCTGCACAGGGTGGGGGGGGATGTGCATTAGCTGAGGCTGCACAGGGTGGGGGGGATGTGTATTAGCTGAGGCTGCACAGGGTGGGGGGGATGTGCATTAGCTGAGGCTGCACAGGGTGGGGGGGATGTGCATTAGCTGAGGCTGCACAGGGTGGGGGGGATGTGTATTAGCTGAGGCTGCACAGGGTGGGGGGGATGTGCATTAGCTGAGGCTGCACAGGGTGGGGGGGATGTGCATTAGCTGAGGCTGCACAGGGTGGGGGGGATGTGCATTAGCTGAGGCTGCACAGGGTGGGGGGGATGTGTATTAGCTGAGGCTGCACAGGGTGGGGGGGATGTGTATTAGCTGAGGCTGCACAGGGTGGGGGGGATGTGTATTAGCTGAGGCTGCACAGGGTGGGGGGGATGTGTATTAGCTGAGGCTGCACAGGGTGGGGGGGATGTGTATTAGCTGAGGCTGCACAGGGTGGGGGGGATGTGTATTAGCTGAGGCTGCACAGGGTGGGGGGGGATGTGTATTAGCTGAGGCTGCACAGGGTGGGGGGGGATGTGTATTAGCTGAGGCTGCACAGGGTGGGGGGGGATGTGTATTAGCTGAGGCTGCACAGGGTGGGGGGGGGATGTGTATTAGCTGAGGCTGCACAGGGTGGGGGGGGGATGTGTATTAGCTGAGGCTGCACAGGGTGGGGGGGGGATGTGTATTAGCTGAGGCTGCACAGGGTGGGGGGGGGATGTGTATTAGCTGAGGCTGCACAGGGTGGGGGGGGGGGGATGTGTATTAGCTGAGGCTGCACAGGGTGGGTGGGGGGGGGATGTGTATTAGCTGAGGCTGCACAGGGTGGGGGGGGGGGATGTGTATTAGCTGAGGCTGCACAGGGTGGGGGGGGGGATGTGTATTAGCTGAGGCTGCACAGGGTGGGGGGGGGGATGTGTATTAGCTGAGGCTGCACAGGGTGGGGGGGGGGATGTGTATTAGCTGAGGCTGCACAGGGTGGGGGGGGGGATGTGTATTAGCTGAGGCTGCACACACAGGGTGGGGGGGGGGGATGTGTATTAGCTGAGGCTGCACACACAGGGTGGGGGGGGGGGATGTGTATTAGCTGAGGCTGCACAGGGTGGTGGGGGGGGATGTGTATTAGCTGAGGCTGCACAGGGTGGGGGGGGGGGATGTGTATTAGCTGAGGCTGCACAGGGTGGGGGGGGGGGATGTGTATTAGCTGAGGCTGCACAGGGTGGGGGGGGGGGATGTGTATTAGCTGAGGCTGCACAGGGTGGGGGGGGGGGATGTGTATTAGCTGAGGCTGCACAGGGTGGGGGGTGTGTGTGTGTGTGTGTGTGAGCTGGGGCACATTGCTACAAGGGGATAAGGATGCACACATTTTTACAGAATGGGAAACAAGATGGGGCACATTACTACAAGATGTTGGCCAAAATTACTATGCGGTGGTTATTGTAAAACTGTATTACTTACAAAAAGGGGAAAAAATGTAAAAAAAAGTGTGTATGTATGTATATATGTACATACATATACACACACTACACCTTTGTTATAATGGACAAATGAAAAATGTTCAAAAACAGTGATTCAAGGGTGTATAGAAAGAAAAAATTGTACCACTACCAATGTCACTTTGTCCTGAAAGGAATGCGGCCCCTCAAATTATTTTTTTCCTGTGTGCGGCCCATACACCCAGCCGAGTTTGAGACCCCTGCTCTAGGTGGTGCAACATAATGAGGCACAAAAAGGCTTATTGATGTCATGATGTAGGCCTCACAAACATATGCATATAGCGTCCAGAGGATTATGGACATTTAAAATGATTTGCATGCAAATAATATAGTTGACTTGATGTACCTGACGCACCCACGGGGTCCCAAGGGTTACTCGTCACCGGGCTGTTGTCGATTCGGGTTGTTGCGGCGATCGGGCCCAGTTCCATGACCCTGGCAGTGTCAATAAATGGGGGAATGATGAGGATGGGGGTAGTAGTTATTCGTGACGCCACCTGTGGTGTTCAGCCAAGTATTAGCCGCCGCTGTGGGAGGTCTTCTCTGGGGCGGATGATAACACAGCTCAGATGGTATCTAATTGTCTGCATTGCAATGCTTTCCTATGGGAAATCTTGCTTTGCTGAACGAGTAACTTGGTTAACAAGCACACTCCCAGAACGGATTGTTCTCGTTAACCAAGGTTCCACTGTACATTGTATCAAAGTGTCATATCATCAGTAATGTCCCATGCAAAGATATACCAAAATATTTACAAAACTGTGAGGGGTGTACTCACTTCAGTTGTATTTTCACTTCTATAGTATATAAGATACAAGTCATGTAATAGCCAGAAATCGTGTTATTCTGCATTTACAAACATAGCTACATACTTACATAGGTTGAAAAAAGACCTAGGTCCATCTAGTTCAACCTTCCTCCACCAGTTCTACATTTGGTCACTAAAGGATACTTTACATGCTACGACATCGCTAGCGATCTCATTAGCGATGTGGAAGTCAAGATTGAGATCGCACTTGCGTAAAATAACCTATGTGCGCTCTCGAAAGATCGCACTTGCGATCTAGAATTTCACATCGCTAATGAGATCGCTAGCGATGTCATAGCATGTAAAGTAGCCTTAAGTCATTTATAACCAACAATGTGGTGTGTACTGAGGAAATCATCCAGCCCTTTTTTGAAAGCTGTTATAGTATCTGCCATTACTACCTCTTGTGGTAGGGCATTCCACAGTCTGACTGCTCTAACTGTAAAGAACCCTTTCCTATTTAGCTGCCGGAATTGCTTTTCTTCCACTCGCAGTGAATGCCCCCTTGTCCTTAGTATTGTCTTTGGAAGAAATAAGTCGTGTGTCAGTCTTTTATATTGACCACACATGTATTTACACACATAAATGAGATCTCCTCTGAGATCCAGATCAGCTTCTTCTGAAAAGTTACTTAAAAGTACAGTTAGCTCGTATTAAATGCTTTCCACAATCTTCAGACCAGGAAAAGAAAATGACTGTCTTTATTTATCAGTTCCCCAGCGAAGCGTCACTTGGCATTTCCGTGTTCCTGCTATGCTGACTCTACCGGGTAATTTAACTCTGCTTCTCTGGTATAATTTATTTAAGGTAAGATCACAAAGGCTCTTTTGTCCCAGTGTTATTTGCAACCAGATCTTCACTTGCTCTCTAGCTAAGAAATGTTACCAGTCCTCTAACTTACAGATGGAAGATGAAGCTACTATCAGATGAGGTGGTCTCTGCTTTCAGTATGGCTCCTTACCTATACCTGCCGTGTGTGCTGAAGTGTATACATTGTGTGTGACCGCATGTTTATCTCCAGCAGACGTCAATAGATGTAATTACAGGCAGTGTAGCTATTTAGCTGTGCACCCACACTTCTGATATAAGTTGTGGGGTTTTTTTGTTTGTTTTATATGGGTCTATTTGTGTTTTATATGAGCATAAGTAACTTTTCTAGGTTCATAGTAACTGTAGGGACCCATAAGAGCGGGTTGGTATCTGCTTGAATGGGAAAATTATTTTGTGTAGTGTTTTAAAGAGAATGTCACGCTATGATACCAAGCGAAGGAAACCCTGTGTCTAGGGAAGGAGGAGGTGACCAACCCTACCGCTGGTCCCTGAGGTCTCTCACAACCCTAGATAGGTTCCTCATCTATGCACCTAGGTGGATACCTGAGCCTAGGCATCCCTAGTGCTGGGCCCTAAATGGGGAATGGGTGGGATGAGCTCTTCGTCAACCCCACTAAACACCAGAAAAGACATAAGAAGGAAACACAGGGGGAAATAGTGCTTGAATTACTTATCCACAGATGACTCAGGTTAGAAGTTCAGTAAAGTTTCAGCAACGATACCACAGATGAGTGCAAGCCACCTCTTTGTAACCAGAGCTTGAATGAACTGAATATCATCAGCACATGGAGAATACTGATAATCAGCAGCTAACGGAAGGAGGGCTCCGCTGGGTCCTTAAGGAGAAGAGATGAAAACCCAGCAGGAAAGCTACCTACGGCCAGAGTCACACTTGCAATGCGAGACTCGCGTTACTCTCCTGTATCACCCAGCATGGCCTGCCACCCTCCAGAGAGGAGCATCTCAGCTGTATAGAAATACATGCAGCTGACCCACTCCTATCAGGAGAGTGTGCGGCCGTGACGAGTAATGCAATGCGAGACTCGGACGAGTCTCTCACAAGTGTGACTCTGGCCTAATACAAGGAATACTAACAGCAGGAACAATAGAAAGTCAGGGAGCATTTTTTTGCAGCCAAACACTGTGACCTTCTATTGCCAGAAACCACATGACTGTTGTCGCTGTGACACACCTGTGCCGGAATCTGTCAGTATGGTGAACTTCCCTCCCACCCCAAACCACATATGTGGCATAAAGGTCTTTAAAATTTAAATCCATTGACACCTTTTATATGTTTGAGCTGTTGCTGCATTCCAGAGAAAGTAGCATTTTAATTAATATGCAAATGAGCTATTAAGTACTCTGGTTATTGAAGGAGCCACTGCCTCCCCAAGTTGTTCCCCCAGCTCCCACAAGCCTCTTTTAGATTGATTGTTAGCTCACTATCTGATTTTGTTATTGTCTGGTTTCCTGACCTCACAAGGCAGTGAGATATCAGTCAAGCTGCTAGTGATGGTTGGGGAGGCAATGGCTCCTTTAGTTCTGGCAAAGCAACTAACACTTATCTTGCATATGGAAAACAATGCTAGTTTCTCAGAAATGCAACAACAGATAATATAAAGGTGTTGATGAATTTACTTTTCAGAGACCTGCAAGCCCAAATATTTGGACATGGGAGGGGGTATTTGAATCTACAAATCTTCTCCCTGTAGGCAGCACTCATGCAGGTCTACAAAAAACAAGCATCAAAGTGATAAAATATGCACTGGGCAAACGTTCTGCTTACAATGATGTACACTACAGTGTTGTCTGCAGAATAAACTGCTCATCATCGCATAGTGTCCTGTATTATCAGGATGTTTCCACCTCGTCTTATGACTATATCATTTTCGAGAACTTTGGTTCTGTTTTGCAAGTCACTGGTATGCAAGGAATTTTGCCCAATATTTACCTGTGTTGTTTGCACTTTGATAAAGGATAAGTTACTCATGACCATGACATACTGTTCCGAGCATGTAACACTATTTGCTTTGTTCTTCACACCATTCTACATAAATCCCACCTAACTATTTTAGAAAGATCTGGATGTAGAGACCACTGCTATTACTATACCAGCAGTTTGTGTTTTGTTTGTTTTTTTAAACTATACATTTTTATTAAAGTTTAGTAATAACATATGTGCACATTACAAATGCATCCAAATTGTACATTAATCATAATGAGCATATAAAACAAATATAAAAGTTATAATCAGTGAACTGTAACCATAACAAAGGTGACACACAATTAAGACGTACAATGACAAGACGGGAAGGGTGGATTGGTGGGGGAGAGGGTGGGGAAAAAGGTGGGGGAGAGGGTGGGGAAAAAGGTGGGGGAGAGGGTGGAAGATAACTGTAAGTTCAGTAAACCCTATAAGTCCTCATCAGTTGCAAAGTAATCCCAGGGCGCCTAAACCGCCAAGAAACGGTACGTTGAGGTATTTAGTAGCGCAGTAAGGTGTTCCATCCTCCTGACATCTAGTATTCTACTCTTGAGGTTCTGGAGGGACGGAGCCCTCGTCTGTCTCCAGAAACGTGCAATCAGACACCGGGCCACTGTAAGGATGTGAAGCAGTAACTTGGAGGCCAATTTGCCCATGCCCCTCACCCCCCAGTCCCAAAAGGTAGACTAGTGGATCGAGGTCTACCACTGCATATAAGACCTTGTTTATCAGGACTTTAACTTGCTCATAGAAGGGTACTATTTTCAGGCAAGACCAGATGATGTGTGGCAGAGTCCCTGTATGACCCCCCTCCCCCCCCTTCCCTCCACCTCCAACAAAAGGCAAGGATAGAAGTGTTCAGCCCATGAAGGAAATCCAGCGTGTCGTACCATAACATCAAAATTTTGTAAATATTTTCCTTGTACAAAGTGCATATTGATGTCCTGGCGGCACCCCTCCAAATGGCAGACCACTCCCGGGGGAAATCAGTCTACCCAGGGAGGACTCCCATTTCCACATATAAGGAAAAACCCCATCAGACCCACCCTGCGGATCGGAGATCAGTCTGTAGATTGCAGAGATCAAGCCCTTGGTATCTGTGCCCCTCGTACAGATCTTCTCAAATTCCGTAGGTATAGAGGCACCCGCCCGACCATACAGAGTGCTGGCCAGGTCTCTGACCTGCAAATACTGATAGAACTCGCAATTACCGTGTTTTTCCAAAAATAAGACACTGTCTTATATTTTTTTTGCCCCCCAAAAAAGCACTAGGGCTTATTTTTGGAGGAGGTCTTATTCTTGGAGAAACACGGTTGGGGGTAAGTTAACGCCCCAAAAAAGCAGACCCCCCCCCCCCACTTCCCAAGAGACTCTTACTTACCAGACCCGGATGTCTGCGTGGCTCCCAGGTCCTCCCTGTAATCTCCAGTCGGTGCTGCATGCCATCCTACCCTGCTGCTAGCTGACACACTGACACACACAGCAGATCGCAGACACACACAGCAGATCGCAG
Source organism: Anomaloglossus baeobatrachus (assembly GCF_048569485.1). NCBI lineage: Eukaryota > Metazoa > Chordata > Amphibia > Anura > Aromobatidae > Anomaloglossus > Anomaloglossus baeobatrachus. Next base: position 166,764,523 of record NC_134356.1, read on the forward strand.
ACACACACAGCAGATCGCAGACACACACACAGCAGATCGCAGACACACACACAGCAGATCGCAGACACACACACAGCAGATCGCAGACACACACACAGCAGATCGCAGACACACACACAGCAGATCGCAGACACACACACAGCAGATCGCAGACACACACACAGCAGATCGCAGACACACACACAGCAGATCGCAGACACACACACAGCAGATCGCAGACACACACACAGCAGATCGCAGACACACACACAGCAGATCGCAGACACACACACAGCAGATCGCAGACACACACACAGCAGATCGCAGACACACACACAGCAGATCGCAGACACACACACAGCAGATCGCAGACACACACACAGCAGATCGCAGACACACACACAGCAGATCGCAGACACACACACAGCAGATCGCAGACACACACACAGCAGATCGCAGACACACACACACACACACACAGCAGATCGCAGACATACACACACACACACAGCTGATCGCAGACATACACACACACACACAGCTGATCGCAGACATACACACACACACAGCTGATCGCAGACATACACACACACACACACGTCTGATCGCAGACATACACACACACACACACACAGCTGATCGCAGACACACACACACAGCTGATCGCAGACACACACACACAGCCGATCGCACGCGCACACATCACATCCAGCGCTTACGGCCGCAAGGAATGATGAGAGCAAGTCAGTCACGTGTCCCGCCGCAGGTCCTATTCGTTGCGCTCCACCGCACTGCCTCTCAGGATTCTGCCGGCGAGAAGAGATCGGTGTCGCTGGATGAGGTGAGTGTGTATGTGATCCAATGTTTGTATGTGTGATTTGATTGTGTGCGATCTGATTGTGTGTGCGCGTTCCGGTGTGTGTGTGTGTGTGTGTGTGTGTGTGTGTGAGATCTGATGTGTGCGGTAGCTACAGGTCCTGCCGCTCAGCGTCGGGTGAGTGTAATTGCCGGGTGCCGCTGTGTATAATGAAGTGTCCTGCAGTATCTGTAACCTTTTTAGCTGCACAGACACTTCATTACTGAACCGCGACTAGGGCTTATTTTCTGAGGAGGGCTTATATTTAAGCCTTGCTCCGAAAATGCTGAAAATCCCTGCTAGGGCTTATTTTTGGGGGAGGGCTTATTTTTGGAAAAACAAGGTAGTAATTGAAAAATCGTTTTTAAGAAAATCAAGAGTGGATCTGCATTCTATTCCTGTCAATAATATCTGCAAATCTAAACAAACCGACCCTAACCCACGGGTGCACCATAGCGGATACTACTCGGGAGCATTGGTTGGTATATGAAGGAGAGCAGGAAGACGTTAGGGCGAATCTACGTGTGCAGGAGAGCCATAAATCCCTAGTAAACTGCATGGGGCCCAAGAGAGCAAGGAAGGAGTCACACTGAGCTGGTGGCCATAAGCGGGAGTTTGGGTATATTGGGGCGAGCCAGAGTTTCTCTATTTCAGTCCACTTGTTATACAGTGCTGGCCAAAAGTATTGGCACCCCTGCAATTCTGTCAGATAATACTCAGTTTCTTCTTGAAAATGATTGCAATCACAAATTCTTTGGTATTATCTTCATTTAATTTGTCTTCAATGAAAAAAAAAAAAAATTGTCATAAAGCCAAATTGGATATAATTTCACACCAAACATAAAAAAGGGGGTGGACAAAAGTATTGGCACTGTTTGAAAAATCATGTGATGCTTCTCTAATTTGTGTAATTAACAGCACCTGTAACTTACCTGTGGCACCTAACAGGTGTTGACAATAACTAAATCACACTTGCAGCTAGTTGACATGGATTAAAGTTGACTCAACCTCTGTCCTGTGTCCTTGTGTGTACCACGTTGAGCATGGAGAAAAGAAAGAAGACCAAAGAACTGTCTGAGGACTTGAGAATCCAAATTGTGAGGAAGCATAAGCAATCTCAAGGCTACAAGTCCATCTCCAAAGACCTGAAAGTTCCTGTGTCTACGGTGCGCAGTATCATCAAGAAGTTTAAAGCCCATGGCACTGTGGCTAACCTCCTTAGATGTGGGAGGAAAAGAAAAATTGACGAGAGATTTCAACGCAAGATTGTGCGGATGGTGGATAAAGAACCTCGACTAACATCCAAACAAGTTCAAGCTGTCCTGCAGTCTGCGGGTAAAACAGTGTCAACACGTACTATCCGTCGGCGTCTGAATGAAAAGGGACTGTATGGTATGATACCCAGGAAGACCCCACTTCTTACCCCGAGACATTAAAAAGCCAGGCTGGAGTTTTCCAAAACTTACCTGAGAAAGCCTAAAACTTTTGGAAGATTGTTCTCTGGTCAGATGAGACAAAGGTAGAGCTTTTTAGGAAAAGCCATCAACGTAGAGTTTACAGGGGAAAAAAAGAGGCATTCAAAGAAAAGAACACGGTCCCTACAGTCAAACATGGCGGAGGTTCCCTGATGTTTTGGGGTTGCTTTGCTGCCTCTGACACTGGACTGCTTGACTGTGTGCATGGCATTATGAAGTCTGAAGACTACCAACAAATTTTGCAGCATAATGTAGGGCCCAGTGTGAGAAAGCTGGGTCTTCCTCAGAGGTCATGGGTCTTCCAGCAGAAGAACGACCCAAAACACACTTCAAAAAGCACTAGAAAATGGTTTGCTAGAAAGCACTGGAGACTACTAAAGTGGCCAGCAATGAGTCCAGACCTGAATCCCATAGAACACCTGTGGAGAGATCTCAAAATGGCATTTTTGAGAAGGCACCCTTCAAATCTCAGGGACCTGGAGCAGTTTGCCAAAGAAGAATGGTCTAAAATTCCAGCAGAGCATTGTAAGAAACTCATACCTGAAGTGGTTGTTCGCAGTTATTTTGGCTAAAGGTTGTGCAACCAAGTATTAGGCTAAGGGTGCCAATACTTTTGTCTGGCCCATTTTTGGAGTTTTGTGTGAAATGATCAATGATTTGATTTTTGTTTCATTCTCTTTTTGTGTTTTTTCTTTGCACGCAAAATAAATGAAGATAATCATACCAAAGAATTTGATTTCAATCATTTTGAAGAAGAAACTTGAGTATTATCTGACAGAATTGCAGGGGTGCCAATACTTTTGGCCAGCACTGTAGGTCCAAAGGGAAACCCAACAGGGGATCCTCCGTAGGTGAGCACCCCAGTAGTATCTAATGACATCCGGGATGGACAACCCCTCCCTAAGCCTGTGGGCCGTCAGGACCGCCCTGGCCACCCTATGTCCCTCATTGCACCAAATGAACCGTATGATAGCTGCCTGAAGAGCTGTCAACTCTTTCAACGTTTCGAAGAAATATAATAATTTAGGTAATAGACTCATTTTGACCGGTGCCATCCGACCCATCAAGGAGAGGGGGAGAGGTGACCACCTGTTCAGGAGAACCCTCAGTTCTCTAAAGAGAGGAGGAAAGTTAGATTTATAGAGGGTATCATAAGAAGAAGTAAAGTTAACCCCCAATTATTTAACGGTGTCAGTCTTCCGTCTAAACTTAAAGTTCAGGCGCAAGTAGTCCAACAGCTCGGGGGGCAAGGTTCATCGGCATGGCCTCTGTTTTGCTCGAATTAACTTTGTAACCCGATAAACTCCCATACTCCTTCAAGGTACGCCTGAGGTTTGGAATAGACACATGAAGGTTGGTGAGCGTTAAGAGGACATCGTTCGCAAAGAGAGATCCTAAATGATTTGCTCCCAATCGAAACCCCCAAGATGTCAGGATTGCGCCGAACTGCTGCCGCTAAGGGCTCAATGCACAATGCGAAGAGGAGGAGAGACCAGGGGCACCCCTGCCTCGTGCCAGTCGAGATGACAAAGGATTTAGAGGTACATAAAGGAAGCTGATCTGGATGTAAATCACTACAATGACACACTCAGAAGCACCCTAGACAAAGTAGCTCCCCTCACCTTCAGAACCTCTAACTATAGAGTAAAACAGCCCTGCCTAATATTCCAAACTATTACAAATTTCTCCAGCGATGCCCTAGGAGCACCAAACGCCTATGGAGGAAAACCCACACACCAGAAAACTTCTTCCACTACAAATTCATGCTAAGAACTTATAACTCTGCCCCTCACCTCACCAAACAGACCTACTTACTATTCTGATCTCACTTTCCAACAATCCCAAAAAAAAGTCAACACCTTTCACTCCCTCCCTAGTCCCAAAGTGAAGACCCCTATTACAGATTTTCGTGCTGATTATCTGGCCTCCTATTTCACAGAGAAAATAGTAAATATCTGTCGAGGGATCGGCCCTCGGCCACAAAGCTTCGAGATTCGTATCCCTCCCCACATCCCATCCAGCTCACTTTCCACATTTGACCCAGTCACAGAAGAAGTCTCCAAGCCCCTCTTTTTCTCGTGCTACCACTTGCACTACTGACACATTCCCTCACACCTACTCTAGTCACTCGAGTCGTCACTACTCCCCTAACTAAAATCTTCAATCTTTTTCTCTTTCCCTCCTCTTTCAAACACTCTATCATTACTCCATTATTAAAAAAAAACAAAAAAAAAAACAACCTGCTCTTGACCCATCCTGCATAAACAACTACAGACCAGTCTCCAATCTCCCCTTCATCTCTAAACTCTTGGAGCGCCTGGTCTAATCCTGCCTCACCCGTTACCTCTCCACTCACTCTCTTCTAGATCCTTTTACAATCTGGCTTTAGCCCACTACATTCAATAGAAACTGCTCTTTCTTCTTGACGTCTCTGCAGCCTTTGACACTGTTGACCAACATCTCCTACTCGCTATGCTCCACTCAATCGGCCTCAAGGACACCTCTCTTCTGGTTCTCTTCATATCTTTCTGATCGCTTTTTCAGTGTATAATTTGCTGGCTCCACATCTTCTTCTCTTCTTCGCACAGTTGAGGTCCCTCAAGGTTCAGTCCTTGGCCCTCTTCTCTTCTCTCTCTACACTGCCCCAATTGGACAGACCATCAGCAAATTTGGCTTCCAGTACCATCTTTATGCTGACGACAGACAATTATACACCATTGACTGTCTGTCCACAGTTTCCAACATCATGTCAGCTCTATATCTGAAACCTAATCTCTCCAAAATGGAACTACGGTACTTCTCCTCCCTCCATCTACTAACCTACCCAAACCCTACATCTCCCTCTCTGTGTGCAGCACTGTGAGAATTCCTAGGCAGCAGGCTCGGTGTATGGGTGTCATGCTTTAAACCAATCTTTCCTTCACCTCGTACATCTCAATAAATTAGAATATCATCAAAATGATAATTTATTTCACTAATTCAATACAAAAAGGGAAACCTACTGTATATTATATAGCATCATTACACACAGAGGGATCTATTTCATGTGTTTATTTCATTTAATGTTGATGACTATGACTTTGGGTATGTGTCCATGATCAGGACTCGCTGTGTCCTGGACGCAGTGGGTCCTGATCTGCGTGGCTGCGAGTCTCTTCCGCAGGAGAATGCAGGAGACTGCAGCTGCTCGTACCCACAATCAGGGTTCGGTGCGCTGTGGTCTCTTGCTGTCTTCTCCATACGGAGGACGCATGCGAATCCACAGCAACCAATTTGACATGCTGAGGCTTGGAAAGCTGAAAAAACAAGCACAGTGGGCACGGGATTTCTAGAAATCCCATCCACTGTGCCTGTACTATGCAACGCAGCATTTTGAACGCAGCAAAAACATGCTACATCCAAAACTCTGCAAACGCTGATCGTGGACAAGCACCCTTAGGCCCTGTGCGCACTAGAAAAAGGATTTTTCTCAAGAAATTTCTCAAATTACTTGAGTGAAAGATTAGCACACTTCTGTTCAAAAAACGCACCAATAATTCATGCTTTTTTTCCGCAGGTTGGTCCCTGCGTTATTTTACCATTATCTATGGCAAAAAAACGCAGGTACCTGCAGAAAAGAAGTGACGTGCTCATTCTTTTTCTCAAGAAATTCTGCAGGCAGAATTTTCTTGAGAAGAAAATGGAGTTTGCGCACATCTATTTCTTTTTTCCCATAGGTTTTGCTGGGGAATGTCTGCAGAAAGGTTACAACCATTTTCGCAAGAAATTTATGCAGCAAAAACCTGGTTAAAAACGCAGTGTGCGCACAGGGCCTTATAGCCATTGAAATCCCAAAAGTCAGTATCTTAGAAAATTAGAATAATTACCACAAAACACCTGTGAAGGCTAATCACCAGCACCGGAGACTCGTATGTGATAGGGTCTGAATGCGAAAGCCCTCACCAATCGATCTAGTAGTATAGTGTCAATACTTTGTCCAGAATAGTTACTGTGATACTGTTCCTCTTGGTTAACAAGCTGTGAAAAAAAAATCATCCCCATACATGTCTGCTGATCAGATCAGCAAATGAAAGGCTAACAGGAGTGGGTTGATCTCCTATCCACCCATACAATTTAACACCTTAGATCATGCTGTCAAACGCTGACAGCGCAATCTAATGCGCTCCATGACGTTCCCAGCCTCCATTGGGTTAACAGGGGCAGCGTGGGGTCAGATGAAGACCCCTGTCGCTGCCATGATGTTTCTTGTGAATGCTGGCAGAGCCCTCGCACTCACGTGAGAACAGCATTTCTCCTGCTGCTGAAGCATCGCTCTGATCAGCAGAAGCAATCTGACCGTGCAGTGATAAAGTCCCCTAGGGGGACTAGTAAAATGAATACAAAAAATGTTTTAAAAAAAACCTTAAAATTACCCCCTCATTTGCCCCATTGAAGATCTAATAATAATAATAATTAATAAAAAATACACATTATTTTTATTATTTATTATTATAGCGCCATTCATTCCATGGCGCTTTATAACTGAAAGAGGGTATACATACAACAATCATTAACAGTAGAAAACAGATTGGTATAGGAGGAGAGAGGACCCTGCCCGCGAGGGCTCACAGTCTACAGGGAATGGGTGATGGTACAATAGGTGAGGACAGAGCTGGTTGCACAGTGGTCTACTGGACTGAGGGCTATTGTAGGTTGTAGGCTTGTTGGAAGAGGTGGGTCTTGAGGTTCCTCTTGAAGCTTTCCACGGTAGGGGAGAGTCTGATGTGCTGAGGTAGAGCGTTCCAGAGTATGGGGGATGCACGGGAGAAATCTTGTATGCGATTGTGGGAAGAGGAGATGAGAGAGGAGCAGAGAAGGAGATCTTGTGAGGATCTGAGGTTGCGTGCAGGTAGGTACCGGGAGACTGGGTCAGAGATGTAAGGAGGAGACAGGTTGTGCATGGCTTTGTATGTCATGGTTAGTGTTTTGAACTGGAGTACACATTTGGTATTGCCACATTCAGAAATGCCCTATCCATCAAGATATAAAATAAATTATTCTGATCAGTACCTGTCGTAGCGAGAAATAAAATTCCAAACGCCAAAATTATTTTTTGGGTCACCGCAACATTGAATTAAACGCAATAACAGGCGATCAAAACATCGCATATATGCAAAAATGGTACAATTAGAAATGACAGCTCAAGACGCAAAAAAATAAGCATCACTGAGACCCAGATCCTGAAAAATAGGAATGCTACAGGTCTCTTTAAAATGGTGACAAAAGTGAAATATAATTTTATATATATATTTTTTTGTGTATGTATGTATGTATGTATGTATGTTATGTATGTATGTATGTATGTATGTATGTATGTGTATATATATGTATGTATGTATGTATGTATGTATGTGTGTGTGTGTGTGTGTGTGTGTGTGTGTGTGTGTGTGTGTGTGTGTGTGTATATGTATATATATATATATATACCCCCCCATCCAGCCTGTTCACATACCCCCCCCATCCAGCCTGTTCACATACCACCCCCCCCATCCAGCCTGTTCACATACCACCCCCCCCCATCCAGCCTGTTCACATACCACCCCCCCCCATCCAGCCTGTTCACATACCACCCCCCCCCATCCAGCCTGTTCACATACCACCCCCCCGATCCAGCCTGTTCACATACCCCCCCCATCCAGCCTGTTCACATACCCCCCCCCCCCCATCCAGCCTGTTCACATACCCCCCCCCCCATCCAGCCTGTTCACATACCCCCCCCCCCCCCATCCAGCCTGTTCACATACCCCCCCCCCCATCCAGCCTGTTCACATACCCCCCCCCCCATCCAGCCTGTTCACATACCCCCCCCCCCATCCAGCCTGTTCACATACCCCCCCCCCATCCAGCCTGTTCACATACCCCCCCATCCAGCCTGTTCACATACCCCCCCCATCCAGCCTGTTCACATACCCCCCCCCCATCCAGCCTGTTCACATACCCCCCCCCATCCAGCCTGTTCACATACCCCCCCCCATCCAGCCTGTTCACATACCCCCCCATCCAGCCTGCTCATATACTCCCATCCTGCTATATGCCCCCATCGTGCTCATATACCATCCTGATATATGGCCTGTATCCTATAGCACAGAGAAAAAAATAAACGTTTATACTCACCTTTTCCTCACTCCCTGCAGCCGATCATCTTCCTCTGTGCGCCACTGACCTGTGTGTGTGTGTGTGTGTGTGTGTGTGTGTGGAGCCGTTCCCCTGCTGCATCGCGATGTCTTCCTGTCTGTGCCGATCAGCTGACCAGCACAGATCAGCTGACCGGCACAGACAGGAAGACATCGCGTGCAGCAGGGGGACGGCTCCACACACGGGGACGGGTGAGTGTACTGATTCACTGCACCCCGCGCTGGTAATGACGCGCGGGGGGCAGTGAATACAGCCGCACATGATCACTCCAGACTGTAATTGCCAGGGGTGATCATGCGGCCGGCTCTTTGCTATGCGCGCGTCCCCGCTCATCCTTCCGCCCACCTGTCAGTGCCGGTTTCAGCGCTGAGAGATGGGCGGGAGGATGGGCGTGCATATGTAATGAGCGGGCCCACGTGGTCACGGCAGGCGCTGCTGCTGCCTGCTCGTGCCCCCGATGACCTGCAGCACCCTCATTCCCAGCCGCAGCCCTATAGTCAGACCATAAGACGCACCCCCAACTTTCCCCCAACATTTGGGGGAAAAAAAGTGCGTCTTATGGTCCGAAAAATACGGTATATATATATATATATATATATATATATATATATATATATATATATATATATATATATATATATATATATATATATATAATCTCTTTTTATACACCCTAGAATCTTGTTTGCTTTTGCAGCTGCTGCTTGACATTGAGTGCTGCTGCTCAGCTTATTTGTAATGAGAATACCCAAGTCCTTCTCCTGTTCTGTAGTCCCGAGTTTACTTCCATTTAATGTATACACAGTTATAGGATTACTCCGTCCTAGGTGCATTACTTTACATTTATCAACATTAAATCTCATTTGCCAAATATCTGCCCATTCTGACATCTTATCCAGATCTTTTTGTAATATTGTATTATAAAGGTCAGTTTTTAATATCCTACATAGTTTGGTGTCATCGGCAAAGACTTGACACTTTACTATCAATCCCATCCACAAGGTCATTAAGAAAGAGGTTAAAAAGAATCGGTCCTAGCACAGATCCCTGTAAAATTAGTTTTAGTAACCAAAAATGCATGGTTACAAAAATGCTGAAAGAATGGACTTGATGCAGGTTTAAAAAAACTACAGTTTTCTAATTCAGTCAGGAAAAGTAAACAATCATGTGCATGAAACTTCTGAAATCCCATAGCTTTTGTTGTTACTGTAAAAAGCAGCTTTTAATTTGCATTAAATATAACTGAATACAATAATCTGAAGAAAGAGGGAAATTATGTATAGGTGAGTATCTGGATGTGATCATTGGCAACGTTCAGTCCTGGTCATGGGACGGACACCATAGCAGAACTGGGTCTTGTAAGGAGTCATGCAGCTGTGTGTCCATCACACGACCAGGACAGAGCTTTAGCTCTTGGGCGTAAACTTTGAAAGGCGCTATACAAGGATGCAAGTGGAGATCTTAAAGCTAGGTATTCTGGAATTGGCATAGAAAGGAGAATTGTCTAAGTTTTCAATAGACAAAAACCATGTTCTGGCTGGAAACATAATAGCCCTTATGTTTCATCTCAACACAATGTATTGATGTTTATTATTGCTCGGAGCACAGACAGCCAAAAACCGTAAAGTATGATATGTCCTGAAGTCCAGGAAAAGCCTTGTAGTAAGAGGGACTAGGCTGTAGTATCAGACACTGACAATGAAATTCTATAGCGCTGCTTTGTTGTTTTTGTTTTTTTATTCATTTGTCGTCAAAAAATTTTTTTTCAATAACTGAAAAAATCTAAAAGATTAATGTTTTAATGTTATGTTTAAATACAATTATTTGGTTTTAATTGAGAAAAATATAAAAAAAAATTTAAGTTTTGATATTTTCCATTCTTAAACACTGGGGGAGCAGCTGCGGAAATCCTACTGTAGAACTAGCCAGGATTACAACTGCAGTAAAAGTGGGCAGAATCTGCTCTCCTGTGTGTGATGTCACCTCCCCCTCCCAGTCTGAGTGTTTCCAAAAGGATAAGGGAAGATGAAGTTTAGGGACACAGTGCGGAGCCATTTTGTTGGTAACCGCAAACTGATCCTAATATGTCTAAAGTGTCACTAAGGCCAGCTGCATAGTGCTCCACTGTCTCCCTATGCCTCGCTCGCTGACCGTCTCCCTATGCCCCGCTGTATCTCATGCCCCCATATACTGTGCTGCCTTTCGGGATCGGCGATCCAAGGTGACATGCGGTGAAGAGGGGTGATCTCCAGTCTGAGCGGCACTGCACTACATTTGTCATGCTGTGATCACCACTCCCAACTGCAGGCACTCACCTCAGACCTGCGCCCCCGGCAGTTTGTCCTGTCAGTGATCACATTACATAGCGAGGCGCGGAGGCCCGAGGTGAGCACAAGCGAGGAGGGGGTGTGAGCGGAGTGCGGGGGAGGGTAAACGTTAGAGTGCGGTAGGGGGAAGGGGGTTGACCAGTATAGTGCACCAGGGGTTGAACAGCAGAGTATGGCAGAGGTGAATGGCAGAGTGAGGAGCAGCCAGGATCAGTTACAGGGCAATCACCGCTGCCCGGCACCAGTACTCTCCCCATCCATCCCGGTGGGTGACACGGGGAAATTGGAACACACAGCATATGCTGTGGACTCCACAAAGATGGCGCTGATCTCTTCCCTCTACTGTGATCTGGACAGCCCAGGGGGGTCACAGCAGGTCACATCCAGGTCACAGCAGGGAGCTTTCCTGTATATTAAGTATAGGGTCGGAGAGCGACCATCAGAGTGAATGCACAGGGGGTTGCCATAAAGGAGATGAGAAACTGTCGTTACACACAGAAAATCCAAGATGGCAGCCCCTAGTGCTTCACTAAAACTAGAATTAAATAAAAACTAAATAAATAGTGAATTTAATTTTGTATTCAAAATTCTTTATTTCATAATCACTATTATTAATACAAAAATAAAAAAAACGCGACACCTTCCCTTTAAGCGCTTCCACTACCTTGTTCCAGCTTTATTAACAAAGGCTTTGTGCGTGTTACCCTCACCGAGGAGCGGCGAGCATCCGGAAGTGGACCCACTGGACCGTGCACCGGACTTCCCTGAGAAGGCGACCAGCAGCGAACCCCTATACAGGGACTGTGCGGCGCCTCCCCAGAAGGCCTACATGCACGGCAGCCAGGAACCGGTAGTAGGAGTCTCTGTAGGGCCAGGTGTAGCAAGGTTGTGACGTCCACAGCCGGCAGGACACGGAAACTGCATCGGAGATGTTCACAGCAGGTGACGTCTTCCGCAGGTACGGCACGGATAATGTCCACGGCAGGTAGGGCACGGTGACGTCCACTGTCGGTATGAGCGGTGACGTCCACAGCAGGTACCGCACAGATAATGTCCACGGTAGGTAGGGCACGGTGACGTCCACTGTCGGTATGAGCGGTGACGTCCCCAGCCGGAATGGTACGGATGGCACTAGGGTGAGACAAGGGATTAGAACCAGGTATCAAAGCAGAGAAAACAGATAATAGCACAAGGGGTCTGGACACTGGCAAGGCTCTAATGGAAGCGTTGCTCGGGCGCCTGCTGCTGGGGGAGGTGAACCTAAATACCCATTAGGTAACAGGTGACCTCTGAGGTCACTTCCAGAAAATGGGGCATACCGCTTTAAGAAAGGGGGCGTGGCCTCGCGCGCAGCCTAGAGTCACTTACTGCAGCTCTGTGTAAGGAAGGGAGACAGGAAGAGGCTGCAGCATGCCTGGGAGCAGGAGCAGCGCCTGCAGAGCCATGGGACCGGTAAGAGGAAGGCCGTCGCTGCCTGGGGCTATGACTGGGAGTGCTAGTGGGAGCCATGCTTGGACTGGGCACATGTGAGGGAGCGCGCCCCCCACAGGGTCTGGTGGGACCAGGCGCTACAGTGCGCACTGGAAATGGAAATTTCTCAAGAAAATTCCGCAGGCATTGAAAGATTACCGCACCCGCGGTAAAAAACCGCAGCAAACTATACCCAAAAAACGGTTTGCTGCAGTTTTACCGCGGTATTGTTCGCGGTTTTGCCGCGTGCGGGTTGGTACATGTGCTTTAATGCATTCAATGCAATAAAGCACATTGAAAGAAGAAAAAAAAAAGCCTTTTCCTAGATAGCAGATAGATAAATAGATAGAAGAATAGATAGAAAGATAGCTAGATAGTTAGATAGAGGGATAGATAGACAGACAGAGTCCCTGTGAGCACACGCTGCATTTCTTATGGTCGGTAGTGTGTTCACATTACCGGCCGTGGGAAATGACCGGTAATTAGCTCTGTGAGGCTGCATTCAGCTGTGTGTCAGTCGCGGCTGGATGCAAGCATTGCAGGACGTGGATTACGCCGGAGCTGTGTGTTTCGGGGGGGTTAATAAACAGGTGAACCAGGAGCTTTTTTGTGTTTTATTTAAAATAAAGGATTTTTCGGTGTGTGTGTTTTTTCACTTTACTTACGGGGTTGATCATGTCAGCTGTCTCATAGATGCTGCCATGATCAAGCCTGGACTTAGTGGCGGCGATCCGCCGCCATTAACTCCTTATATTACCCTGACTGCCACAGCATCATGGCAGCAGGAAGAGCCGGGGACACTCCGGTACTGTTGCATAATGGATGCGACAGTCCCGGGACAGCTGCGGCTGATGTTCTCGGCTGCGGGAGGGAGGAGGGAGGCGGGGGACATTAACCATGCCCCTCGCCCTCCCCAGCCTGAGAATACCGGGCCGCCGCTGTGTGCTTACCTCGGCTGGACGCTAAAAATACGGCGGAGCCCACGTGTTTTTTTTTTTTATATATATGTCCGTTTGCTTTCTATGTGTATTCTATGTGTCTGTGTTAGTGCGATCTGTGTGTGCTATGTCTGTCTGTGTCTGTGATGTGTGTGTTTACTCTGCTCCGCTTCCTCTTCCTGCCATAATGACATCACTTCCCTGCAAACCGCAGGTAGCGATGTACATTACCGCAGGTAAACCGCGAAATACCGGAGGGACTAACGCAGGAAAACGCAATGAACCGCACAGAATTTGCTGCCTGCGTTATTCCCTGCTGGATTTTACGATTACATTCCAGTCAATGGAGTGAAATCCCGCAGCGATGTGCGGAAAAGAAATGACATGCAATTGTTTTTGCTGCGGGATGACATGCAGCTGTCAAATTCCGCTTAGTGCGCACAGGATTTTTTTTTTTCCATAGGATTTGCTGGTGATTCACTGCAGAGATGTTATGAACATTTTCTGCAGCGAAACATGCAGCAAATCCACAGGAAATCCGCGGCAAAAACCGGCAAGTGCGCACAGGGCCCAAGGTCTACGAGTGTAGATAGAAACAGTTTTTGACTAGAACGGACCACTGTGTACTAGATCTATTGGAGGTGAGCTGACAAGATTGTTTGGGGGATGTTGGCTGATTATCATGGGCATCATCTGAACTAATAATAAAAGCCATCCGGATCCAGTCAGTGCTACTTTATCATGAATAGCAATGCTTGTTTTACGAAGATCCTGGTGTTTACTTCTCCTTAAGTCAGTATTTACCAGAAACAATACAATGCACTTGTTAATCTTTATTGAAAAACAAATACATTCCTTTAATTTCTCCCTCGACAAAAGCAGTAAGAAGTCATATAGAGTCCTGTAGTGTTCCCGTTTACACACGCACTCCCTCTTCTCGCTGCCAGTTGGTTTAAAGAAATTGTGGGAATAAACATAAAACCATGAAAACCGGATGAGAATTTTTAGCAAAGACAACCATTATACTATGTAAGTCTTGGGAATTTTGGCTATCTACTCATACAGTTATCTTATAGTGACCCCCCTAGGAATTACATGGCTTTATGCTCTCTGAAGGAGGTAACCATTTTAGTCACAAGGACTGCCTGTATAATGAAAGTGCATAGACTGTACCACTCTCCACTCCATAGGATGATAAAAATGTATGTTACAATTACTGATGATGACTTTGTGACGCCCTGGCAAAACCAGGTTGTCACGGAGCCTGCACAAATCCACCAAAATGCAGGCCATTTTCCTCTTTGGCACCAACACAGTCCCCACACAGGTATACACCAGCCAATCAGGCCCTAGTCAACCCCCCATGACAATGGGAGGGAACAAGACAGGATGGTGGAGGGGCAGAGCAGAGCAGTCTGTGTGAGCGAGAGGAAGAGAGAGGAGTGGAGAGCTGACGGGAGGGAGTTGGAGCTCCCTGGAGAGGGTGGTAGTCGGGGTTGGAGCCCCGGACCACTGGACAACTGGACTAGCAACACTGACTAGGTGGCAGTGAGGGCCACAGGCGATGGAGATTCGGTCGCGGGGAACCTGAGGTAGACCGGGTCAGGGTTGTAGCCCACCGGTCCCGAGAGAGGGGATCCGGTCTGGGGGCCGTTACAAGCGGACTAGTCCAGACAAGAGAGACAGACAAAGTGCAGGAAAAAGGGCCCCTGGCTGTATATCTGCATGCGGGATCCAGAACACCCCTCCAGAGGCTCCCAGCATTCGGCCTTAGTTTACAACATGGACTCTGTGTGGTTACTGACCCTCCAAATCAGCAGCTCATCCAGCACCACGACAACTGAACTGTGAGTTTCCTGCTCCCTGTAATCCCTCACCGTTCCCTGGGCCCCGGGACTACATCTCCCATACCCGTGGAGGGGATTCCACCTTGCTGCCCTGCTCCATCAGCCCCGGGCACCCACCTACGAGACAGTGGCGGTGTCACCATCCCTCACCGCAACCCACGGGTAGCGTCAGTGACAAAGACTCTCCTCTGTAAATAACCCCTTTTCAGTCGTGGGCGACGGACGGCTGCGCGAGCCCCGGATCCGGCTGCCACTCGATCCACAGCAACCGCCCGGATCCGAGCGCCTCGAGCGGCCCCCCTGTTGTGGTCTGTCCCCCGCGTGCGACAACTGCACAGCTCCTGCCAGGCATTAAATATAGGAAGACAACAGTTCGATCTCCTGACAGGGTATATTTCTAATATTAGCTAATTGAGGAGAATAAACAGGGGAAGATAACAGTGCTACTACTAGCCTCTGTGCTATCAATGCCATATTGCATCTGAACATGCAGCAGAGTATAAAGTAAAATGTAATGTGAAGACTGAGGTTGAAAAGAAGCAAAGAAAAGGCGAAATTCCATGGAGGCAAGATCACAATATTTGAGGAGGTGCAGAATCCAATGGACAACCAGGTTGGTGCAAGTGTGAAAGAAATATTGCTGAATGGCTCAAGTGCCATGAGTTACCCTGCAATGCGATAGTAATGCATCGATAGGTTGCTATGAAAACCAGGCCGGCTGACCACTCCTGTGCCTATCAAATGATTGCTTCTGTAACATTCAGCATGTGGCTGAGTGTCAAAGAAGACAGTGAGTTTCACTATATACAGCAATGCTGTGGTATCGTTGTATATAATTGAAGTGATCAGAAAATTGCAAGTTCGAGTCCCCTAAGTTGACTAACAAAGTAAAAAAAGAAAGAAAAAAAGGTCTAAAAAAAATATTTACAAACTCGAATCGCCCCCTTTTCAACAGTTGCCATTAAAGATACGTAAACAAAGCTACACACATTTGGTAACAATGTCTTTAGAAAAGTCTGATCTATAAAAACATAAAATTAAGCAACCTAACCTGTAGAAAATTGTATAGAGCAAATATATCAAAATGCTATAATTGTGAGTTTTTGGTTTATGCACCTTCACAAAAAAGTGCAATAAGAAGCCATCAAATGTCACAAATATCCCCAAATACAAGTGCAGCTCAATAAATTAGAATAGCCTTAAAAAGTTAATTTTTTTCAGTAATTCAATACAAAAAGGGAAACGCATACATTATATAGTCATTAGGCTGTGTGCACACGTTGCGTTTTTTACCGCGGAAACGCTGCGTTTAGAACTGCAGCGTTTCAGTGGCAAATTGCATGCGTTCAGCTTCCCCAGCAAAGTATGAGAAAGCCGAAAAATCAGTGCACACGCTGCGTTTCTAAACGCAGCGTTTTGGATGCCAAAAATCGGTGCGGAAAGAAAAGCAGCATGTCACTTCTTTTGTGCGGTGTGACTGCGTTCTCTCCCCCCATTGAATCAATGATGTGGGTCAGAACGCAGCTACACCGCAGCGAGCTGCTTTTTTGTTGCGGTCCGCGGGCTTTGTCGGCATGCCAAAACGCAGGCATTTACCTGGAAGTGAGGTCAAGAGGTTTCCTGTTGACCTCACTTCCTGGCAAAGTCCTGGAAAGCCCCCAGTGTCGCCAAAGTGCCCGCCCCGACCCCCCCCCTCCCGAAAATCCAACATGGCCGCGCGGACAGTAGCGCACCGGCCGCAACCTACGCCTATGATTTCTGTCGCATGTGCCTTGAGACATGCGACAGAAAAATGCCCCCCAGGCCCTGCCAGGCCCCTATTCCCCCCGGTATTCCCCCTTACCTGTCCGGTCACAGCGCTGATCCCCCGCGGCCCCCTCCTCTTTCACAGCAGACGCCGGTCAGTGCGGTCACATGAGTAGAGCAGCTGACAGCTTCCTGTGTTCAGTGTGAGCTGCGCTGGCTGCTGCTGCTCGCACTGTGCAGCTGTGACCCGGGGAGAGTGGGTGCAGATTTTTGGCACCCACTCTCCTCAAATGGAGGGTCTGCCCTCCTAGAAAATGGGGGATGCGTTCCCTGAACGTGCCCCCATATTCTAGAAGGTCCAGAGCCGACGTGGGACGTCCAAATGGATTTCTGCGGACCCATTTTTTTCAAATTTTTTGATTAAATTGGTGAACGAGGGAATGATTTGGGGAGTGTTTTTTTTCTAATAAAAAATTTTTTGTCATTTTTTTTTGCTTTTGTTTACTGTCAATTAGTTATGTCTGGTATCTGATCGACGCCGTGACATCACTAATTGCTGGGCTTGATGCCAGGTGACATTACACATCTGGTATCAACCCCATTTATTACCCCGTTTGCCAACGCACCAGGGCGTGGGATGAGTTTGGGCGAAGCGCCAGGATTGGTGCATCTAATGGATGCGCCACTTCTGGGGCGGCTGCAGCCTGCTATTTTTAGGTTTGGAAGAGTCCAATAACCATGGCTCTTCCCATCCTGAGAATACCATACCCCAGCTGTCAGCTTCACCTTGGCTGGTGATCTAATTTGGGGGGACCCCACTTTATTTTTTTTTTTTTTTTAATTTTTATTTATAAATAAAAAAAAAAGCCTGGGGGGCCCTCCAAATTGATCACCAGACAAGAGGAAGCTGCCAGCTGTGGTTTGCAGGCTACAGCTGTCTCCTTTACCCTGACTGGCTATCAAAAATAGGGGGGACCCCACGCCATTTTTTTCATTGTTTGTTTTTTTTTTTTTGGATAAATACTAAGCTAGGCACCCTTTAGTGCCACATGAAAGGTACTAAAGGTGCCAGCTTAGAATATGCAGGCGGGGGTGGGACGTTATATATATTTGAGATCCATTCATCCATTGACGCTTTTTTGGCTGTGTGCCCACAATCAGGTTTTGCAGTGGTTTGGGCGCTGAGTGTTTTCCCTGCGTCCATAACGCTGCGTTGTGCAGTAGAAGCACAGTGGAAGGATTTTTGGAGATCCCATGCCCACTGCGCTTCTTTTCTCCGCAGCATAAACTGACCGGTGGCGTGGCTTCCCGAGCCTCAGCATGTCAATTTATGCCGTGGAGACGAGAGTGCTCTCTGCAGGTAGAATAGAGCTAAAGTCCACAGCAGCCTGAACCCAAATCGTGGGCATGGCCAGCTGCGTTCTCCCGTGGACAACACTCACATCTCTGCAGGAAGGCTGACATTGTGTACTAGACGCCGTGTCGCTGGATCACGGCCACATAGCCTAAAAGTGAGAATATTGTTGCTACAGCAACATTTTGGGTGAAGTAGCTGTGGATTCAAAATGCTTAATATACTCCTGAATAAAATCCTTAAGGGTTGCAGATTCCAAAATGGGGTCACTTGTGGGGGTTTTCTGACGTATAGGTCCCCAAGGGGCCCTGCTAATGTGACATGGTGCGCGAAGTTTATTTCAACTTTTCCAAAATTCAAATGGTGCTCCTTCCATTCCAAGCCCTCCCATTTAATCAAACAGAATGTGGAGAAGAAGGAAATGACATCACAGGTTTTTTTTTCCAAAGGTCTGTGTTCAACCAACTTTATTAACACTGACAAGTCTGAAAAACGCACCTAAAAAACGCATGAAAAATGCATAAAAACGCATGAAAAACGCATGCGTTTTCGATGCGTTTTTCTCGAAAAGCATTGTTTACAATTCTCCCTTCTGCCAGAGGGTGCGTTTTTTTCCGCGCTGAAAAAAAAGCAACGTGTGCACATAGCCTTACACACAGAGTGATCTATTTCTATATATTATATAGAGGCATTACACACAGAGGGATCTATTCCTATATATTATATAGAGGCATTACACACAGAGGGATCTATTTCTATATATTATATAGAGGCATTATACACAGTAATCTATTTCTATGTATTATATAGTCATTGCACACAGAGGGATCTATTCCTATATATTATATAGAGGCATTACACACAGAGGGATCTATTTCTATATATTATATAGAGTCATTGCACACAGAGGGATCTATTTCTATATATTATATAGTCATTACACACAGAGGGATCTAGATCTATATATTATATAGTCATTACACACAGAGGGATCTATTTCTATATATTATATAGAGGCATTACACACAGAGGGATCTATTTCTATATATTATATAGAGGCATTACACACAGTGATCTATTTCTATATATTATATAGAGGCATTACACACAGTGACCTATTTCTATATATTATATAGTCATTACACACAGAGGGATCTATTTCTATATATTATATTGAGTCATTACACACAGAGGGATCTATATATTATATAGTCATTACCCACAGAGGGATCTATTTCTATATATTATACTAGCTGTACTACCCGGCTTCGCCCGGGTTAATAACTGCTGTTAACAAAATAGAATGTATTAACATTCCCGGGATAGAATGTATAAATAGAATGTATTAACGCCCTGGATAGTAACTGTCTCTCTGTTTCTCTCCCATTCTCTGTCTGTCTCCCCCTCTGTATATATCTCTCTGTCTCTCTCTCTATCTTTGTCTGTCTCTTTCCCTGTCTGTCTGTCTAGCTATCTCTTTCCTTGTCTATCTCTGTCACTTTCCCTGTCTGTCTCTTTCCCTCTCTTTCTCTGTCTGTCTCTTTCCCTCTCTGTCTGTTTTCCTGTGTCTGTCTCTTTGTCTGTGTTTGTCTGTCTCTTAACCTGTCTCTCTCTTTCCATCTCTTTCCCTGTCTGTCTCTTTCCCTGTCAGTCTGTCTCTTTGTTTGTGTCTGTCTCTTTGTGTCTTGTCTCTTACCCTGTCTATGTCTGTTTCTTACCCTGTCTGTGTCTGTGCCTGTCTCTTTTCCTGGCTGCATTGTGACATGCCACCATTCCATATAAGGGCGTGGCTGCGCATTCTTCTGAAGTTCTGGCTGCACTGTGGCTCCCAGCTCCATTCGCTTTAATGGAGGCATGTTTTTTGGCGAATAACTGTAAAGCGCAGGGTTAAAATTTCCCCTCAAAACATAGCCTATGACGCTCTCGGGGTCCAGAAGTGTGAGTGTACAAAATTTTGTAGCTGTGACAGTGTGGATGCCAATCCCGGACACACACGCGCGCGCACACAAACACACACACACACACACACACACACACACCTACCTTTTATATATTAGATAGAGGCATTACACACAGTGATCTATTTCTATATATTATATAGAGGCATTACACGCAGAGGGATCTATTTCACATGCTTATTTCTGTTAATGTTGATGATTATGGCTTACAGCCAATGAAAACCCAAAAGTCATTATCTCACAAAATTAGAATATTATAGACAAACTGAAAAAAATGACTTTACACTAAAATGTTGTCGCCTACTGAAAAGTCTGTAGAGTAAATGCCTCAATACTTGGGGGGCTCCTTATACAGGAATTACTGCATTACATTTAGCTTAGCGCATTTACAGTTTGAGTCATTTCTGAATAACTTTTATGGGTTGTACTCCATTGCCATCCATTGAACCTAGAGCAGACATTTGAAGAGACTGACCAGGTGAACCTCTGAACTACTCGTTTATATAAAAGGCTGATGAAATAACGCCATGCATTCTAAAGCCAATAAATGAGGTTGCTGTTTATTTCCTGGTAGAAATGCATTTTCCCACAAACGTTAAGGACTGGCCTGGAATGTATGAATGGCCCTGGATCTGATCTGTGACCAATGACACAGCCAGTGCATTTTTGACATTTTTGAGTGATGGATATTTGCAGGTTTACCAAATCATTAAGCAGATTAGGATAACAATGCCATCATTTTATAAACAGAGTCTGGGAGGAAACACTAAGAAATTCTCCGTTTTGGCACAGGATTGTAGTTCATACACATTGTGCCGAAAGAATAAGAGGAATCTTAACTGTCTTGGAGTAGACTAAGGCTGTGTGTGCATTAGGCGGTTTTTACCGCGTTTTTGCTTGTTTTTCGGGTCCGTTTTTGTTCAGAAAACTGCATGACTTTGCTTCACCAGCAAAGTCTGAGTTTTCATTTTTGTGGTCTGCACACAGCGTTTTTTTAGCTGCATTTTTGTGGTGCCCACAAAAACGCAGCATGTCAATTTTTCCTTCATTTTTCACTGCGTTTTTCACCCATTGAGTTCAATGAGATGTTCAAAAATTCAATGGAAAACGCAAATTGCACATATAGCTGCGTTTCTATGGCTAAAAAGCTTGGGCACCCTGCTCTGCGGATTCCAATCCCTAGCTGCCTAGTTGTACCTGGCTGGACACAAAAATTGGGCGAAACCCACACCGTTTTTTTGGAGTTTTTTTTCTTAATTGTTTCATAAAATTCATGAAATAATTAAAAAAAGGGCTTTCCTATATTTTTAGGCCCTGTGCACACTTGCCGGTTTTTGCTGCGGATTTCCTGCGGTTTTGCTTCATGTTTCGCTGCATGTTATGTTCATAACATCTCTGCAGTGATTCACCAGCAAAACCTATGGGAAAAAAAAATGCTGTGCACATTATGCGGATTTTGAGAGCTGCATGTTTTGTTTCGGGATTCCCGCAGCAAAAACAATTGCATGTCACTTCTTTTCCACACGTTGCTGCGGCATTTCACTCCATTGACTGCAATGTAACAACGCAGGCAGCAAATTATGTGCGGTTCATTGCATTTTCCTGCATTATTCCCTCCGGTATTTCGCGGTTTCGGGACATAATGTTCATCGCTGCCCTGCATTTTGCAGGGAAGTGATGGCATTATGACAGGAAGAGGAAGCGGAGCAGAGTAAACACATACAGATCACACTCACACACAGACATATAGAATACACATAGAAATCAAACGAACATATAGAAAAAAAAAACACGTGGGCTCCGCTGTATTTTTACCTTCCAGCCGAGGTAAGCACACAGCGGCGGCCCGGTATGCTCAGGCTGGGGAGGGCGAGGGCCAGGGTTAATGTCCGCCCCCTGCCGCAGCATTATGCGGCAGTCCTGGAATGTCCCTGGCTCTTCCTGTTGCCGTGATGCGGTGGCAATCAGGGTAATATAAGGAGTTAATGGCGGCGGATCGCCACCACTAAGTCCAGGCTTAATCATGGCAGCATCTATGTGACAGCTGACATGATCAACCCATAAGTAAAGTGAATAAGTACACACACCGAAAAATCCTTTATTTTAAATAAAAGACAAAAAGCCCCTGTTTCACCCCTTTATTTACCCCTCCCAAACACACATCTCCGGCGTAATCCACGTCCTGCGATCCTTGCATCCAGCCCCGACTGACACACAGCGCTGAACGCAGTCTCGCAACGAGACAGCAGAGGTAACCACAGGTCATTTCCCACGGCCGGTAATGTGAACAACACGTTACCGCTCGGGAGAAATGCAGCGTGTGCTCACAGGGACTCTATCTATCTCTCCATCCTTCTATCTGTCTATCTATCTCAGAAGGAAATTACTTTTTTTTTTTCTTTTTTGTTTTTTCAATGTGCTTTATTGTATTGAATGCATTAAACACATGTACCAACCCGCACGCGGCAATACCGCGAACAATACCGCGGTAAAACCGCCGCAAACCACATGCGGTTTTCGGGTGCGGTTTGCCGCGGTTTTTTACCATGGATGTGGTAATCTTTCAGACCCTACGGAATTTTCTTAAGAAAATTCTGTTTTCCAGTGCACACAGGGCCTTAGTTCCCAGCCGGGTACAAACAGGCAGCTGGGGGTTGGGGGCAGCTGTTCCTGCCTGTTGTTCCTGGCTAGCATACAAAAATTTGCGAAGCCTACGTCAATTTTTTTTGGGCAATAAACTCCTGCATGCAGTCCTGGATGGAGTATTCTGAGCCTTGTAGTTCTGCAATTGCTGTCTGCTCTCCTGCATACACTAGTGGATGGAGTATGATGAGCCATGTAGTTCTGCTCCCTCTGCCTCTCCCTCCAGCATACAGTCCTGGATGGAGCATGCTGAGCCTTGTAGTTCTGCTGCTGTCTGTTCTTCTGCATACACTAGTGGAGAATGAAAGAGAACAGATTGAAGAAGGAAATGACATCAGATCTTTTTTGTTTTCTTCTTCACCAATATTTAATGGTATTGTTCACTGATAAAAAAAACCAAAAAAACGCATAAAACGCAGTGAACAAAAACGCACCAAATCGCGGTAAAAGCGTGACTTAGACACTTTTTTACAAGGATTTATTTTCCCTGTGTGTGGAAGATCATTAATACTCTGTCAATGTTGGTCAGTACAACAAAAGCAAAAAGCTAAATTATCCAGACTATGATTGAAATACTGCAATATGGGCATGCTAGGAATAGTTTTGTTTTACTACAGTCTTTTGTCTGGCCTTCTCAGACCATTTGCAGTCTTTTTCTCGTTTCTTCATCCTCATTATGAAACATACAAAGCCACAAACGAGTGTATATGATTGATAAAGAAGGTTGCAGTTTAATATCTGTTCATGAGGGATTAACTGCTTTAGACAAGTCTTTCTTATTAGAAGAGTCTCTTAACAAAAACTCACCCTAGGTCCTTTTGGAACTCCCAGAAATCAGCTGTTATCTGTGAGGAAAAATAGCATGTTATATCGCCATAACTCCATCACATGGGAAGTTATGCCCTATACCAGGGGTCTCAAACTCAGCTGGGGGAATAGGCCGCACATAGAAAAAAAAAATTGAGGAGGGCCGCATTCCTTGCAGGACAAAGTGACATTTTTAATGATTCCATGTTTTTTTTCTATACACCTTTTGGATCACTATTTTGAACATTTGTTTTTGCTTGATTATAACAAACCTGCACTTTTTTGTTTAGTTAAAGATTATATATAATATATATGTCTGATGCCTCACCTACTGAATCCTCACCTATCCCTTGTAGACTGTGAGCCTTCGTGGGCAGGGACCTCTATCCTCCTGTACCTGTTTGTGTCTTGTATTGTTTATGATTATTGTACTTGCCCTATTATGTATACCCCTTTCACATGTAAAGCGCCATGGAATTGATGGCGCTATAATAATAAATAATAATAATTTTATATATATATATATATAATATATAATCTCGTTTTTAATGACAAAAAAGTCATGCTTTATTTTGAATATTTTTTTTACATTATGTCCCCTTCTAATATTGTTTTACAATTAGCAGCATCAAACAGTCATCTTAGCCAACATCTTGTAGTAATGTCCCCCTTGTGTCCTGTATAATATGCACATCCTTGTGTCCTGTAGTTATGTCCCCCATACTGTAGCAATGTCTCCCATCCTTGTCCTCTGTAATAATGTCCCCATCTTGTCCCCTATAGTAATGTCTCCCATCCTTGTGCCCTATAGTAATGTGCCCCTTTCTTGTACCCTGAGTAATGTCTCCTATCCTTGTGCCCTGTAGTATTGTGCCCATCCTTGTAGTATTCTCCATACTTGTGCCCTGTAGTATTGTGCCCATCCTTGTAGTATTGTCCCCATCCTTGTAGTATTGTCTATCCTTGTGCCTTGTAGTACTATGCCCATCCTTGTAGTATTGTCTTCCTCATGCCCAAATGATTCAACTGTACTGTGCCTGCCGGCGCGGGCTCCTGGCATAGAGCTGTGATCATCACGCGGTCTGCGAGCCGCAAAAAGCAGCCTCAGGGGCCGCATGTGGGCCGCGTGTTTCAGACCTCTGCCCTATACAGTGCCTGGTCAATGGAAGGGACTCTGCCAGCATGATTGTTCAAACCAAGTATATGTGCTCATGCATCATGGTGCGGCTAATCATTTAACCCTTTCACCACCTTTGACATACATGTACATCAAAGGTAATGTCCCTGCCTTTGATGCGGGCTCAAACACTGAGCCCGTATCTGTCACCTTTGTGACTTTCCACCGGCGTTCCCATTTTCTCAAACATGTTTTTTTGTGTGTTTTTCTTGAATTTGCAATATAGGATGAAAGAAAATCCCAGTCTATTTAGATGGTGTGGATGGACGACACTCTCGACCTTCGCTCAATGTTTCTTATGCAGAATATATTGGAAGGCGCATTCCTACTTGGTAGAACGCTTTCTAGTCAGTATACCATTTAAAGGATAATTAAGACTAAAATACAAATAAGACTTGTTACATATAATAAAAATGATATTGGCATTACTATTTACTCAAGATTGAGGACTCTACTACATAATGCAATTCCTAAGTGATTCATTCCTTATAGTGACAATGGATTATGCAATATTGCCTCATCACTATTTAGCCTGGAGAAGAGAAATGTTCCTCCTGACCTGGGGATGGGGGTAGTATGGAAGATGTTTTAGAAAACTCATTAAAAAAATAAAAAAAAATCTGCTAATAAATAGGGCTAAACTGAAAATCCAGACACAATCAGTGTGGCACTATTCCTGTATAACATCAGACTGTTTCTTTTTCTAGTTCAGTTAAACCTGTCACATCAAGGGTGACAATATTTTTCCAATGTCCAATTTGGTTTCATTACCATATTTGTTCTTTTAAAAAAATAGAACTATATGTACAACTGCAAAGTAAAAATAAATCTAGCTCTCTGTATTAGCCATACCACATATCTTTACCATGATGTATCTAGCACGTGATACATACTAAAAGGAGTATGATATAAAAAGCAACTTCGTACTCTTTAGTGCTCTAACTTACTGGTACATGGGATGAGTAATGTGCACTTTGGGCAATCGTTGCAGAATTGATGTTTTCTTTTCTTGTAATTTTGGTCTCTGAGAGGAGGACATTAGGGGCTTATCTTGGTTACCGACTGATGTCTCCACTGACAAGTGGTATATGCAGTTTTTCCTCTGTACACAATAACTACTTAAAGGGAATGTGTCCCCCAAAAAATACCACCTGCTAATATAGTGGTAATTGCATTTAAATCTTATCTGGCCACATTATTGTAGCAGCTGCTACATGGAGAAAATAGTTATTTTGCCAGAACATATGTATAGGTTTTAAAACCTTTAAAAAAAATAATTCTGTTTTTTCTTTTTCTTAGAGGGAGTTTCTAGAATTATAACTTATCACCTACAGATCGGATATTTGATTGTTTCTGATTGTGGGGGATCCCATCACTCAAACCTCCACTGATCATGTGAACTGGGATCCCCTGTTTGAAAGGAGTTCAGTTACACATGTGGTGGAACCATCGGCAATCAGACACTTTTTACCTATCCTGTGGATAGATAGGTTGTGATCTTAGGAATACCCATTAACATACATGATGTACAACACTTTTGATTTTTCTCCAGTAATTCATTTTTCTTTTGTTTCCCTTTAGGATAATACATTGGAACGTGAAAATGAAAGAAAATGAGTGTTGACTGAAACTTCAAGATTTTAGCCACACAAAAATCTTAATTTATTTCTCTTAGTGATGTCTTCATTTGGAAATGCAATTGAAAACTGGAGTATAAGAAGCACAGGTGATATTTCAGATCTTCAGCATAAACTGATGTCAGATGGCTGTGCTCGGAGTTCCTCACCTATAAAAACTATGGCCACTGTAGTGGACTCTGCCTACAGTTCGTTTTCCGGTAGTTCCTATGTTACAGACTATCAGCAATTCCAACATGGAAATTGTCACTTGAATGAAGAACAGATTTCTTATCTGGACTCGGACTATGTCAAAGCTATTTATAATCCAAGTGCTGCAGACCAAAGACCTTTTCAAAATAATGTGGGTTTTGAAGACTGTTCATCTAAAAATTTTCCATCTGGTAGAATTACTAGGTTAAGTAACAGCTCCCAGGGACCTCTAATGAGAATTAATAACTATGCCACCACCATTCAGCACTTTGAACAATCTGATAAAAACAGGGAATTTGAAGATCATTTCAGCCACAAGAGTAAGAGAAGTCCCACAAGCACAAGTGACCTTTCTTCTCCTGAACACAAATTTAGTCGCCATTACGTTGGAGATCACAGCCCCATTTGGGTAAGAGACTCTATACATGGAGAATGGGACCAGTCATGTGTTACATCCTGCAGTCCTTCTAAAAAGGATTATCCTCATTGTACAACTTTTTTGCCCTCTGTCAGTAATTTGCCTAAATCACAAAATGCTAATGTAAATGTTTCCCCTTGTTTGCTAAATACAGACTGTGAACAAAAAGATTTACAGACAACCCAACTGAAGTACGGGAAAAGAGAAGAACAAAGTCCCAGCAATATGTCCAATTTATTTACTGATTGCCTGAGTGACGAAATAACCACCAAAAGCACAAAACGTTCACTCAATGAACTTGAGTCAGAGAAAAATGAAGTTGGGAGTGGTTCTTGGAAGTTAGTTCAAGAAACCGATTGTTATAATGATACAGGAACAAACAGTGAAGAAGTTGAGGATCTGGCACATTATCAAGTGTGCAAAGAACAATATCGACCACAATTCCAGAACATGAAGGACCTAGAATGTGACAGTGTTGGACAATGGGATTTGAAATACGAAGACTTGCAAACAAAAAACTGCCAAACACTTTACAGCAGGCCCAGTGAAGAGTTGTTTGAACAACCTTCAAAATCACTGAATCGTGATGATCTCCAAAAATCCTCCAAAACACATGTCCAAAAAGATGCAACCATAAAATCAATCCCTTTGCTTTCACAAGAACAAGAGGGAACTATGCCATTAACTTCTACCTTAAGTGAATTAACCAGTGAGAAGATTACAAAGGCATCGACCCCAATGCTCTACCATCTTGCTGGTGGAAGACATAGTTCTTTAGTTATGCTAAACTTTAAAAGTCAGCCTAAAATTCTAGATGCAAATAAAGAACCAAAGACATGCCAGGTAATGGGCAACTCTACTACACTGCAAGTAGCTGAGCCACAAAGACCTCTCCCAAAAACTAGAAGTCACTCACAACTTGTTGATAATTCTGTGATTGACTGCAGTGAATGTGAGAGCGCTGATAGTTTAAATTCATCAGAAGAAAGTTTTATGAATGACTACAGGGAACAACTTAAGGTTGCCCAGAAAAAAGTCTTGAGAGAAACCTCTTTTAAAAGAAAAGACTTGCAAATGAGTTTGCCTGTAAGGCTGAAATGGAATGCTCCCAAAAGACCTTCCATAGATCATATACGATCATATTCATTATCTGGCTCAAATGAAGGTAAATTGGTCCAGCCAAAAACTGTGGTTGACAACAATCTCAAAAAAGAGGAGCCAGAAAAGTCCCTTCTCTCACGAATTGGAGGAAGGAGACGACTGACAAAGGAGCAACGAAAGTTATGTTATTCTGAACCTGAAAAACTTGACCATCTCGGTGTACATAACCCTTTCCCAGTATGGGATAATGAGGCATCAAGTCAAACCAAATTAGGTGATGATAGGATGAAGTCTACAGACAAAGAACGAACACTTTCTTCTTCAAATCTTTCAAAGACTGAGCTAAAACAAATTCAGCACAATGCTCTTGTTGAGTATATGGAGCGAAAAGCAAATCAAAGGCCAAGCAGTATTCTCCTACAATCCCAAACTCAGAAACCATCAGGAATAAAATCTTCATCCGAATGGAAATATTTAGCAAATGAGATGTCAAATAGGGATCTTCCATTACGGTATTACCATAGAAGATCTACTGGAGCCTCCTCTTCCTATGATGCTACAGTCACATGGAATGACCGACTTCTAAAGATGTCTCAAGGAGAGCCTGTAAAGGATATCCTGTCGGTAGATAAAGCTGTGAACATCAAAGACAAAAATTACCTCATTCAACCTCCTTTAAATGATAACAAATGTTATTCAGAAGATTTATCAGCAACCAGTTCCCAGAAATACTCAAAATCCGTTAATCATCCACAGGTACTTATGTTTCTTTAAAGTAAAGTTTTCATGTTGAATATGCATGTAGATCTGTAGGTAACATGGTGTAGAGCAAGAGGAGCTGAACAGCATATGTAGGTGTGTGAAGAGATTCAGTATAGTTTTATACGATGTTATTTAAATCTATGCTCGGGAAGGATAAGGCTATGTGCCCACGGGCGCTCGTACCTGCGGATGTATCCGCAGGTACGAGCGCATGTTTCCCGCAGCTGGCCACTGGCGTCCGCAGCTATTTTTAGCTGCTAGATTACAGCGGAATAGCTGCGGGAAACATGCGGACATTCATGCGGCTTACCTCTTATCTCTATAGCGGAGGGCCGGGACATCCGCAGGTAATTCCACATGAATAATTGACATGCAATGATACATGCGAATGCTTACATCCGCAGCATGGTCGGCAGCCGCACTTTCCACAGCATGGACACAGCACTCCCCATGTCCCATTGGATAACATGGGGATTGACTGTACATGCTAAAACCTGCGGATATATCTGGAAAATCCAGAAAAATCCGCAGGTTTTCCGCGGCAAAATCCGCACAAACAAGCTCCCGTGGGCACATAGCCTAAGAGTCCAGTGAGTGGTCTTGCCAATTGATTGACAGCGGTCTTTGCATGCACACTTTTATAGGAAATGCTGTCAATCATTTAATGACTACACCCATTGGACTCCTAAGCACCCTCACCTGGGAAATTGTGAGTAGCAATACATGGAAAAATGTGGTACAAAATAATGATGATGTCAATTCTTCCAGAGAAGGAGCACTTCCTCTCTGACATCCATCTTCTCTAAAAGAGCATATAGCTAGGACAATTCCTTTTAATACCAGAGTTTAAATTTAACCTTTCATGTGTTTGTGTTGGCCAACATGACACTCTGGATAACACATACGTGCTATAGTATACTGCAATAGTTTTATTAGTGTATACAAAAAAAATGGACCTTTTTTACATGTTTTCATCTATACAGCATTGGGTCACAATTTAAAGGATATCTATTCTTTCACGTTATTTATCAGAATAAGCTATTCTGTGTAGATGACGAATCATACTATCTGACTTGCATTCAGCATTTTAGCCAATATTCCCCTTTGTAGGCTGTACCTCTTCATTTTAAATTACCCCCTAGCCGGTGTGAGAAGACTAGGAGCTATGATGTCTCCTGTAAGCAGTGCAGCACATAGTAACTTCTGCTTTTCATTCCTTAGTTAGTACACAGGCCATTATAGAAGCATGGATGACATTACACAATAGGTACAGAGCAGTATAAATGTGACTACAACCTGGGTGAGATAAAAGACTTGTTAGAAAGCTCAGTAGGATCTATCCTGGTCTTCCTCTGTTTCCTTACATTGCTCCTCACTACCGATCAACCTTTGCTCTCCATAGAGTAGAATAGGAAGCATAACTTGACAGCTAACTGCATTGCCTGTTCAACTTATCCATGCAAGATATAGCTGAGCTGTTTTATTTAGAGTGGATGGTGAGTTCAGAACACAGAACAAAGGGGAGGAAGTGGCTCAAAAGTGGAGAAAAGAGCAGAATTTTCTGATAAGATACATGTTTCATATTTTTTATTTTCGGTAAGTTTTTTTTTTTTTGTTTTTTTTTTATAGAAGTAAGTACAGTTCCCTTATTACCTGTTCTAAGAGACCATTCCCCACCCACTCTGTTCATGATTATCCACTTTTTCACTTTTTTTTTTCCCCCCCAAATTTTCATAGTCAGGTATTCGAATAATGTTGTACCGAAAACTAACAATCTAAATAGAACATAACTTTTGCCCAATGTCTTTTTTTTTTTTTGTTTGTTTTTTTGGGGGTTTTTTGCAGCACTTGGGGCAAAAGTTGTATGTTCTTTTTAGATGATTACTTTTTGTTAAATTATTTGAATACCTGACACAGAAATGTTTTTGGCGCTCTCACTTTTTGGCTTTTGACAATCTTATGGGAAGAAGTAAATGGAAAAAAAAACAGTATATGTCTGTTGTCACATACTTTTAAGACCATGATGGGCTAACAAATTTTTAAAATGTGTTCTCTGTTCTATAACAATTACTTTTATGTATCACATATATGGTTTTTTGTTCGTTAGCAGAAGGACACCAAACATCAGCTTTGAATGGCAGTGCCACTCTTCTTTTCATTTTATGACTTTCCAATAAGGTCATGACAGATGTTTAGGGGAGTGAGTGGATGGTGGCATTTCAACATATATAGCGTATTTCTCATGTGAGCAAGGCTGGCATATTCCCCTCCCTGCTTGCACTTTAGAGCTGATCTAGGTCTTCTACATTTCAGCATCTTCTTCTCCTTTCAGAGCATCCGGTGATCACATGAATGCTAGGATAGGAAGAAGTACGGTTAGTCCTCCATAAACCTTATATACAGAGCTTGTTCAGTGCTGTGTATGCAGCAAATTCTAAGGTGGAGATGGTAACAAACTAGAGATGAGCGGATCAGATAAAATTCGGATTTACCTGTTTGCACATTTTTCCCTTGAAATTTGATTTGCAAAGAAGTTATTTTCTGCAAATGTAATGTTCTTTATTATGCTGTGGCTTATGTAAAAAAATAAAAAAATCATTATACTTATACTCTGCTCACCTCTCAAGACCATCTGTTACTCACCGCCATTCATCCAGTCCCTACCGCATCTTCTCGTCCCTGGCACTTGCAGTGGGCTCTTAGAATCTCTCACTCTGAGCTTCCGGTGTCATTGCATCCAGGATAGTTCTGCGCAGGCGCATAGGCGGGATCACCAGTGTCATGACAGCATGTGCGTTTGCATAACCCACCTTGGCGCCATGACACTCTGACTTCTGGATCAGTGCAAGAAGCCCGAAGGTTCCTTCACGAGCAGCATGGGATCAGAAGATGCGACAAGGATCAAACTGGTGGCAGTCAGTAGCGGAGGGGCCGAAGAGGTCAGCGGTAAGGTGTCTATAAGGATTTTTTTACTTTTTGATGGCCCATCTTAGTTCAGAATTTCAGCCAGCAGCTGCCATTTGGCTGAATACACACACAAGTTCATTATAAAAAAAAAAAAAATCTGTGTTTTGGAGATGAAGATTTTTGTAAAATTTGAGTAGAATTCAATTCCACTCAACTGTATGTCTTTATAAGAACCCTTTGTCTGCTTTCTCTGTGGTTAGTGTGGTCTCTCTGATATTTGGCTCCTTGATCTCTGTGCAGCTGCTGACTCTAAAATGACATCTTAAAACATTGCAGTCATATCTGGACCAGACCAACCTTAAGATGTTTGCTGGTCTGCAAGTATTTGATATATTTTTTGTGACACGAGTTGAGGAATTTGCTATCAGATGTTTATTGAACAAACATTTATTATCACTTGGATACGGATATTGGTGATTTTTTTTTCTATGTGATGACCCCTTTTACAGATTAGTTTTAGGCTATGTGCGCACGTTGCGTAAATACATGCAGTTATGCTGCGCTTTGTAGCGCAGCATAACTGCATGCGTCCTGCGTCCCCTGCACAGTCTATGGAGATTGTGCAGGGGCCGTGCGCACGTGGCGTTTTAGAGCGCAGCGCTTCGGCTACTGCTGAAGCGCTGCGTTCTAAGAAGTGACATGTCACTGCTTCCGTGCGCTTTGCCGGCAGCTCCTGCTCTGTCTATGGCAGGAGCTGCGGGCAGAGCGCATGGAATCGGCTTATTTTTTTTTTCACTACGGACATTTCTGCAGCGATTTAAAGCGCACATGTACTCTTCAGATCGCTGCAGAAATTTCTGCAGTGACTGTACGCAACGTGCGCACATAGCCTTAAATGTATTTGCCAACGTATGGCAGCCAGTATGTTTGGCTTTCAGTGTACTCTATGATATATGGCATCTGCTGTAAACTTTCTGGAAAATGTGCACCCTAAATTGTACAAATTATTAAAGGGTCACCTGTTTCCCTGATAAACAACTGCTCTGCTGGTTAGAATATAATATGGCACAGCTGAGGAAAAAGACCGCAGAATGCCAATCTCGAGACTAGAGAAGAACACCACTGTAATGCATGTGTATAAATCCAAACAAATTTGGTGTATGCCGTTTCCCCCAATTTTGGCTCTTTAAGTTAGTCTCCCTTTTAAATAAATAATATTAAAAATAGTTTTAATTCCTACAAACATAACATACAGAAATAATAATTCTCATAAATAAAGATGATTTTAGCACTTTAGTTGAACATCTGAATGGCTAAGAGATAAAAGAAGGGTGACTTTTAGTTTTTTTTTTGTTTTTTTTTTTTTTTTTAAACCAGCAATGTAGTAAAAAGACAGGACATGAGTATGTAGAAGGACTTGCACTACATCTTACCATGCTAAATATCAGGTTTTGGGGCTTTTTAGAGCAATAATTGTATAATCAGTAATTGTATTTTGGGTCCTTTAGGTACCAGTTGGGCACTTGACTTCTTCAACATCAGCACTTTCAAGCAATAACCATATTTATGACAAAAGGTAAGAAAATAATGTTTTGACTATATAACCAAATGGGAAAAATATACAGCAAGCACTGAAAACCCAAATCCTGCATTTGAAGACTCACTGAAAAAAGTTAACATAACAGCAGAGTATTATAAACACATTGCATTTTTTACCTTGCATTGATCCTAGTCAAAAGCTTGCATTATTCCTTCAGAGCTGCATTCAGGTTTGCATGCTCCAGAGCTAAACCGTACAAAAATATCTAGCATGTCTACTTAGTGGTATAATGTGGGCGAGCCACTGCTGTGATTGCCAATTGTCACCTGCCTGGACACTGCCCTTAATGTCAAAGAATCGGCATGTGCAAATGTGGCGCCCCTGAAGCGATCAGCGTGCTACAAGGTTCTGCATCCCCACAAGGATGCAGGGCCGACCACCTAGGGCCCCGGGAGACTAGTGCCGGTAACAACATTAATTCAGGTAATCCTAGTTTTCCCCAACAATCCCCCATACAATGGTATATGGCTAGGGTCGAACCAATGGATGGCCGCCTAGAGGTGGAGCCAATCCAGTCCACTAGTTGACCAGGTTGGTGGGGCAGACTGTGGAGAGTAGTCAGAGAGAGAGTGTCAGAGTAGGAAGGAGTGAAGGTGGACGTGAGGAGACGTTCTGACTCGGGTTAACGGTAACCTGGTACGCAGGAGAGTAGATGCCAGTGGAGTACTCCCGAACTACGCACCGACTGGGTACAGCAAGTGACGTCACGTATGAACACTAACCTAATCCCCTGTAAATACACCCCCATTACAAAAAGGGCCCAGGGCACGGAACCTGCAACGGCCGTGACATTTCCAAGACCTATACTGCCCGGAACTGAATACCTCATCCCTGGGTGCGACACAAGCACTGCTTTTTCTTCGACGCCTATCTGAATCCGCTTATGCAGTGCTTAGCGGGCAAAAACTATATCGTACATCAAAGAACCCAAAAGAGAAAAATCATAGGGAAGAAAAAAGTGCAATATAACCCTCTTAATAATAAAATATCAATTTGTATTGTAATAATTAAAGGATTGGAAGGTGTACAATATATATTATATATATATATATATATATATATATATATATATATATATATATATATATATATATATATATATATATATATATATATATATATATATATATATATATATATATATATATATATATATAATAATTTTATTCATTTATATAGCGCTATTAATTCCACAGCGCTTTACATACATTGGCAGCACTGTCCCCATTGGGGCTCACAATCTAGAGTCCCTATCTGTATGTCTTTGGAGTGTGGGAGGAAACCGGAGTACCCGGAGGAAACCCACGCAAACACGGGGAGAACATACAAACTCCTTGCAGATGGTGTCCTTGGTGGGATTTGAACTGAGGACCCCAGCGCTGCAAGGCTGCAGTGCTAACCACTGAGCCACCGTGCTGTGGATATATATATATATGTATGTATGTATGTATGTATGTGTGTATGTATGTGTGTATATATATGTGTATATATATATATATATATATATATATATATATATATATATATATATATATATATATATATATATATATATATATATATATATATATATATATATATATATATATATGCACACGCACACTACACACACATACACATACATACACATACACATACGCACACTACACACACACACTGGGTACCGAAAGTTTTCAGACCCCTTTTAAATTTTTCACTCTTTCATTGCAGCCATTTGGTAAATTCAAAAAGTTCTTTTTTTTTCTCATTAAAGTACACTCTGCACCGACAGAAAGAAAACTAGAAATGTAGAAATTTTTGCAAATTTATTAAACAAGAAAAACTGAAATATATCACATGGTCATCAGTGTTCAGACCTATTGCTCAGACACTGATATTTAAATCACATGCTCTACATTTCCTTGTGATCCTCCTTGAGATAGTTCTACTCCTTCATTGGAGTCCAGCTGTGTTTAATTAAACTGATAGGTGTGTTCCTTTCCAAATCAAGTCCTATCTGTATAAGACCTCACAGTGCATGTCAGACCAAATGAGAATCATGAGGTCAAAGGAACTGCTCAAGGAGCTCAGAGACAAAATTGTGACAAGGCACAGATCTGGCCAAGGTTACAAAATATTTTCTGCAGTACCCAAGGTTCCTATGAGCACAGTGGCCTCCATAATCCTTAAGTAGAAGAAGTTGGGACCAACAGAACTCTTCCTAGACCTGGCCGTCCAGCCAAACTGAGCAATCGTGGGAGAAGAGCCTTGGTGAGAGAGGTAATGAAGAACCCCAAGATCACTGTGGCTGAGCTCCACAGATGCAGTAGGGAGATGGGAGAAAGTTGCACAAAGTCCACTATCACTGCAGCCCTCCACCAGTCATCCTATGTTGTCCTTACTTTTGGCTGATTATCGGGTCATGACCTTCACAACTTACACATCAATGTTTCCAATTGTGAATACTCTTTATCTGTTTCAGAGAACTTTGTCTGATTTATCAAATGTGACTACAATATCCTAATCTATTGCTACCTGAATTAAGGGAAACTAATTTCTTTTTATTTTTAATAGATTGTCTGCTACATTGGATAGCACTGCACATGAAATGGAGAAAGTGTGTACAGCCAGGGGCCGCGGAAAGTCCATGGAAGAATTAGGAACTTCAGACAGAATAAGGCTTTCGGTGCTGAGTCAAAGCTCAGAGCAGCTTTACCACATTAAAGGTCCTGTGCTTGGCCCACAGGCCGGAAATGTGAGCAGCACAGCTGTGCTCAATCAAGACAAGCAGAAGTCCAGTCCTGAGCCAGGAAGCCAGCCCAGACAAACAAGTAAAGCGGATTTGTTGGGGATTCACAGATATGATATCGGAAAGTCGGCACATGAGAGACATTCCAGGCCCCACAGAGCAAATGGAGCTTGTCCAGGCATCGAGAGTTCCAGCACTTCTTCATTACAGTTTCACGCTGAGACTACAGTGCAGCCATGCTCTGTAAAAACGGAGATTGAGGTTATACCACATCCCATGAGTATGGATGATGCTTGTGGTGTTAATAATATTTCACTGGAAAAGACTAGACAGGAATGTCATTCAGAGGAGGTTCTACGAGCTCACAGCCCGTCACTCATACCCTCTCATCTACAACAACAAGCAATGACCATACACACCCCAAGGTAACAAATGTAACTATACAACCGTGAATGCATACAATATATAATATATAAATAAAAAAAATCTGTGTGTGATGGGGTTGTCAGTCAGGAATGCCCATTTCTATCAATTAGTTAAAGGGAATAATCCAGAGCAATCTTTGTGGGAGCAAAAGATCAGGTGACTCGCCCTCCCCAGGGCTATGGGACACCCGGTGCCGGGCCGGACTAGTCCGGGGGGGTCGTCGGTGGTGGCGGGGCCCGACTCCGTGACCCTGGCGGGAGTCAATAAGGCTTCAGTGTTGGGGGTGATTGTTAAAGTTTATATTCGTGACACCACCTGTGGTTTGTGGCTATTAAGCCGCCGCTGCTGTATGGGGCCTCCGGGGCTGATGTAATGGCAGCTTGGATGGTCCTGCTCCCCACAGGTGGAGCGGTTCCCCGGGGCAACTGTTGGTGCTTGTAAGTGTCGATGTAGTTGCGGTGTAGTGCAGGGCCGACATTGCGGTGAAAGGACCGGACACAAACAACAGTCTCTTTACCTTCTCCTCTTTTACTGTGCAAACGGTTAGTCCTGGCAGACTGTTACAGGTGGTAGAGGGCTCCCTTCGGCCTGGAAGTAACTGGGGTGATCTTTGTGGCCAGCTGAGTATGAGGCCTACTCCCTCTTCCTCTGCTTTCACAGAACCCTGCACTCTGAATTAGCAATGGCCCTCTTTCTGCTGGGACCGGTGGTACGTCCCTCTCCCTGTGTGGTAGGCTGCGCAGGCCCTCTCTTGTGCTTCTCTGCTGGAGTCCACACCGGGCCCTGGTGATGCAGCTGTACCTTCAGGTTGCTTTGGGGGCTAGGAGACCTGCAGTCCTCCTGCCCTTCGGATTCGGCTGCCAGAGA
Source organism: Anomaloglossus baeobatrachus (assembly GCF_048569485.1). Classification (NCBI taxonomy): domain Eukaryota; kingdom Metazoa; phylum Chordata; class Amphibia; order Anura; family Aromobatidae; genus Anomaloglossus; species Anomaloglossus baeobatrachus. The sequence goes on from NC_134356.1 coordinate 166,801,912, forward strand.
AGGGTTTTACACCCTAGCAACCACAGACTCCGATGTCTAATTCTCCTCTGTGCCTCTCTGCCAATCCTGCTTCACTGGGCCAAGCTATTCCAGCTCCAGGCTCCAATCCACAGGACAGCACTACTCTGCGTCTTCACACTCTGGACTCTCCTCACAGACTGAACACTAACTCCTCCCTCAGGTCAGGCTTGAGGAATGCTCCCTGGAACTCCAGGTTCAGAGCTCCCTCTGCTGGCCTGAGGGAGAAACTGAGTTGGATGTTGGTACCTACTGGCCAATAGACTCCCCAATTGCCTCCAGGCTCAGTATTAACCCTTTGGGGGGTGGAAATGCTGTTGTGGCAACCAGATCCTGGGGCGCCACACTGGCATGGTGAAATCCAAGATGTCTAACTGATGTAGACTTTCCACTGCGTTTACCATATGATTTTACCATATGATTGCACTGTCATATTTGGACACGGAAAAAGCGTGCGCAGCATTTGGGAATGGCAGCAGGGGCATTCAATGGAGGGTGACAGGTATGATCTCTGCTATTATAAAAAAAAAAAAACTACTTTAAAATGACCTACCTACTATCATAAAAGGAAAAATGTGCAGATTTAGGTTGCTGTGACTTCTTACAAATAAGGAAATGCAACTGCACTTTGAGCATGCTACGGTATATGTGAATATTGAATACATGAACTTTCAACCGCATTATGGGTAAATTACCTACAGGTGCAATCGTAATTATTCAGCCCCCTTTTGTAAGGTTTTTTTTAGCAAAATGTACAAAGTTTCTGTTAGAAATAATCCAATCAAAAACAATGTAAACACGATAGCTCAATACAACTAATATAACAAGTAGTTTCTCCAAATCAACCACAGAATACCACTTGGGCTTCATTCACACAGCAGTTATTTTGGTCAGTATTTGCCAAAACCAAGTGTCTCCAAAACCACAGCAGGCGTCAACCTTACAATTTATAGTTTTCTTTGTCATTTCTAATCCTGTATTAGGCATAATGACACTGATGGAAAAATACTGACATGTGAATGAAGCCTTTTAGTGCCTTCTGCAGTCAAAAAGTGATTTAGTCCCTTCATATGTGTCTTTAGTACTTAGTAAAACATTCTATAGAACATTCTAGCTATTAATATCTGCTATAAATGTGAAGTCTATCCAGACACCAGCTTCTGGCATATTTGTAAGGAATTTATCTAATGCCTCACGGGCTATGGCCTCCACTTCATTAATATTCTTGGGTTGTTAAGAGAGTGGTGCAAAACTTTGAGAAAACTCCAGGTTATGGCACAATTTTTGGGTAATCTTAACAATTTCTCATGAGCAATGGCATCAAGTTCACTAATGTTCTTATTTGTTTGTGCAGCCAGGACTAAAACAATGCTTTATTGGACCTTGAATTATGTTTGGAATATTTGGAGGGCTGAATGCTGCACGTACTTCAGCTTCCTCACAGAAGACATGATTTTTTTACTCTAGGATTTTTTTGATACTTGATTGAATCCATCTTGCTCTCTACACACTGCAGGTTTCAAGTGTCATAGAAACTAAGCGGCACTAATGAGTCACCATTATTCTTCATTGTGGGCATGATGTTCTTTTCAGTGTATGCTTCATTCTTACTCCTTCAGATCTTATGTTGTTTCACAGGCCCGAAGAGTTCAAATACAGTGTCTTATTTATATGGTATAGGGAATAATGGAGTCAACTTTTCTTGTGCATTTGAGTTAGTAGAGGTGAACATCTTTGAGTTTGGTCATGGAGACACTCAGTATTTAATTTGTGCCTTACTGTTGAAACGGAAACCTCAGTGTTTGCTGCCCCAACACTTGTTGCAGGTTATTTACAGTCACTCAAGGGTTTTTGACTACCTTCCTCCTCAGGAATCCGTCAGCAGCCAATTTTTTCTTTCTTCCATGTCCTGGTGGTGTAGCCAGTGTTCCTTCAACTTTTAACTTGTGAACTATTTTTCAAACTGGATCTCCAGGAACAATTAATGCCTTTTTATCTGTTTGTATTCTTTTTCTTGTTTTTGCAAGAGATCACTTCTCCATTTTTTTTAACCACTTTCTTGACCAACCAAGAATATTGTTGAACTGGAGGCCATTAGGAATCGATTAACATCCCTTAAGAATTATACCAGATACAGGTGTCATATAGGAGTTGAATAATTTTTAGAATTTAGTAGTCAGTAAAAGTGGCATTTTGTGTTTGAATTTGTAAAAACCACTTGTTATATTAGTTTTGTTCAATTATCACACTGTTCTTGTTTTGGTTTATTGCAAGCAGAAGAAAGTGTTTGCATTTTTCAAATAAACCTAATTTGCAATTGGGGTTGAGTACATTTTATTGATACTGTATGCTTATGATTTTGAGGTTTTTAACACACATTTTATTTTTCTCATTGTGTGATTCCATATGCCAGGAAAAAGGTGACCTCTTTAGTTGGTAGCATACAGGAGCTGACTGGCCTATCTTGGCTTTTTCCCTACAAATTTACAGGGGAGGCAAATTCCGGCTCTGAATGAATATGTAGGCAGTCACCAAGCCCTAAATATGGAAGAAAAACCTTAAACACAGCCTGGCAGAATAATCTAAATGTATAGGTGCAGGTCGCTGTGATTTTGGATTTCTTCATTGCACTAGCATACAAACAATCATATTCACAACACACCACACCAAGGTAGATTATGTGTTAACATTGCATAAATGAATGGTGAGCTATATAGCCTATCCACAGCGCAAATTTTCATCAAGTTGTATATACGCACAGGCTGACAGTGGAGGAGATGGGAGGATTAACCCCTCCCTCTCCTCCGCAGCGCCCGCACTCAGCTTCACAGCTGTGACCCGATCGCAAGATCGGGTTACAGTCGCATGACACTCGGCTCACGCTCACAGCAGAGCCTGAGCCGGGGGACATTAGCATATCGCATTCGATGCTCTCGCATCGGATGCCATACGCTCGTGTGAGTCCAGCCTAAGACTGATTTTTCAAAGGTTTTATGGCCTGATGAAAGAGAATGACTCTTGATGGGCCAGAGGCTGGATCATTAAAGGGCAGAGAGCTCCACTCCGATGGCCTGCTATCATCAAAGAGGAATTTGTGGGACCTTTTTGGGTTGAGGATGGAGTGAAGCTCAACTCACAGACCTACTGCCAGTTTCTGGAAGACAAGTTCTTCAAGCAGTGGTACAGGAAGAAAGTTGGTATCGTTCAAGAAAAATATGATTTTCATGCTCCATCACATGCATCCAACTACTCCACAGCGTGGCTGGCCAGTAAAGATCTAAAAGATGAAAAAATAATGATCTGGTCCCCTTGTTCACCTGATCTGAACCCAATAGAGAACCTGTGGTCCCTCATATAAAATGTGAGATCTACAGAGAGGGAATACAGTACACCTCTCGGAACAGTGTCTGGGAGGCTGTGGTGGCTGCTGCATGGAATGTTCATCGTAAACCGATCAGGCAACTGACAGAATCTATGGATGGTAGGCTGTTGAGTGTCATCATAAAGAAAGGTGGCTATATTGGTCACTAAATTTTTTTGGGTTTTGTTTTTGCATGTCAAAAATGTTTTTTATTTCTAAATTTTGTGCAGTTATATTGGTTTACCTGGTGAAAATAAACAAGTGAGATTGAAATATATTTGTTTTTTATTAAGTTGTCTAATAATTCTGCACAATAATAGTTACCTGCACAAACAGATATCCTCCTAAGATAGCCAAATCTAAAAAAAACCAATTCAACTTCCAAAAATATTAAGCTTTGATATTTGAGTCTTTTGGGCTGATTGAGAACATAGCTGTTGATCAATAATAAAAAAAATCCTCTAAAATACAACTTGCCTAATAATTCTGCACACAGTGTAGCTTTTATAATGGGTATTTATGACATACTTGCATAAACCAAAGGCATAAGAGAGGATGTGAATAATGGGAAGGGATACATTTTAGAACTCTGTTGTCCTTATAAATCCAAAGGAAGGTAAAAATAAAAAAAATATATAAATTTATATAATATGCCAGTCTGCTCTGAAAAGCAGAACATTCATTTGCAATCTCAAGTGGTGATCATATTGGATCAACATTAAAACAAAAAGGCCAACCTCGATGCAATGGTGTATTAGCTGTAAGAAATCGTCAAGGCATTTTTGAAGCCATCCATTTCCTCAGTTAGATTGAGCTTTCTAAAACTTCTTGATAGGACCTATAGATACAGAGGTTTCTATTTATGTTGATTTTCCTTCTTGTCTCGTATTCTGTTCATTGTGATGTGTCTGCTCTTCATGGAATATTGTGTAGTGTTTTCTTTTTTCTTTAATGTGGCCCTTTTTTACTCACTTGTGGTTGTATCTTTAAGCTTGGAAGCCAAAGAAAAAAATATTCCTTGGTATGAAAACCAAATGAGACCTGAAGCAAAGGACCTTTGTAAAAGTTCAGCAATTTTAGTGCCAAGTGTCCCCAGAGAAGAAAAGCAAGATTCTGGAGAAGTAAATGAAGAATCAAAATCCAGAGATATTCAGTTTCGAAGTAGCATGCAGCAGATGAATTGTGACCATGTTTCTTCTTGCCATGAGAATGGAACAGAAATAGACAGTTCTTCTATCTATCATAAGAACAATGTGAATGATGAGGCTTCTGGGCAGGAGTCCTGCATTGTGGCACAGGGTGATGATCCCGGGGAAAACTTGATGGAACTCAGGGTAAAATCCAATGCTGAAGAAAGGTACACAAAACTGGTAATGGAAATTACTGCAAAAGACAAGAGTCTGCTTGATGTTCTCAAACCTCTTCCTGTAAGGGAATCTGCAATCAACCTCATGAAGAGCCTCTTCCATGTAGATATTTCAGCAAGAGAGAGATCCAGAAACAAAGAATTGAAGAACAGGTAAGAATTATAAATTTCAGCCTACATAACATATTGCATAAGGTCAGAGTTTTCAGACCCTACATAAAACATGCTGTAGGTGCACTAAACGACGTACCAGCAATTCCGACCACGATATGACCCGGTCAGGATCGCTGGTGCGTCGCTGGTGAGCTGTCAATAAGGCAGATCTCACCAGCAACCAGTGACCAGCCACCAGCCCGCAGCGACTCGTGGAAACGATGCTGCGCTTGGTAACCAAGGTAAATATCGGGTAACTAAGCAAAATGCTTTGCTTGGTTACCCGATATTTACCCTGGTTACCAGCGCACACCGCTTAGCGCTGGCTCCCTGCACTCGTAGCCAAGGTACACATCGGGTTACTAAGCAAAGTGCTTTGCTTAGTTACCCGATGTTTACTCTGGCTATATGTGCAGGGAGCCAGCACAGGCAGCCTGAGAGCGGTGTACGCTAGTAACCAAGGTAAATATCGGGTAACCAAGCAAAGCGCTTCGCTTAGTTACCAGATGTGTTCCTTGGTTACCAACGTCCGAAGCTTCCAGATGCCGGCTCCCTGCACATTCAGACCGTTGCTCTCTCACGGTCAAACACAGCGATGTGTGCTTCACAGCGGGAAAACAACGACTAAAAAATGAACAAGCACCTGTGTGTAACGATCAGCGATTTTACAGCAGGGGCCGGTCGCTGCTTAGTGTCACACACAGCGAGATCGCTAATGAGGTCACTGGTGCGTCACAAAAAACGTGACTCAGCAGCGATCTCGCTATGTGAGAAGTACCCCTTACAGCCATATAGTTCTATTAATGAGTGTTATAATCCCGCCCACACCACTGATTGTCAGCTTTCTACCTTTGTGCAGTGTCCATAGAAAGCAGTTGATTAGTGGTGTGTTGGGGGGGAGGGGGTTCTAGGGCTCAGCATTCAGAGGTTTGAGTCTGCAGCAGATAAAATGTTGATTTTTGCTCTATGTGCTACAGATCTACCAGTTCTCTGAATGATGTATAACCCTGCTCACACCACTAACAGCTTTCTGGCTATGCACAGTGTACACAGAGTTTTATATAAAGCTCATGAATATGTAGAACAATATGACAGCAGAATTATTAGTCCTCTAGTGATAATCTCCTGATTAAAACTGTGATTCTATCAAATACAAAGGTGTCAAATACCTGGTGACAAAGTGATAACTTATAGAAGATCTTACATCTGATCACTTGCAATTTTTGGGAATCTGGTGAAACATATTAGGTTTATTAGAATTATTATTTTTAACATTATTTTTTCTTGGAACTCTGAAGCGCCAACAAGGCTATAGTTACCTTCAGGAACCATTATGGCTGTTTTTTGTTTTCCCCGATTTATTTTACCCTGTCAATTCCTTTTTAAAATGCTGAGTCAAAGGGAACCTGTCACCAGGTTTTTCCCCTATAAGAGTGCTTTCACACTTGCGTTTTTTCCCTTCCGTCACAATCAGCCCTTTTGGAAAACAGCGGAATCCGTTTTAATCACTGAAACTTTATTTTGTCTCTCAGTGGCCGAACGTTCAGCTGAGCAGCCGGCATGTGAGAGCTCTCAGCTGAGCGCCCGGCAGCCGGCATGTGAGAGCTCTCAGCTGAGCGCCCGGCAGCCGGCATGTGAGAGCTCTCAGCTGAGCGCCCGGCAGCCGGCATGTGAGAGCGCTCAGCTGAGCGCCCGGCCGCCGGCATGTGAGAGCGCTCAGCTGAGCCCCCGGCCGCCGGCATGTGAGAGCGCTCAGCTGAGCGCCCGGCCGCCGGCATGTGATCGTTCACAATAGTCTGCTGCCGGTAAAAACTGTAAAGAAGAAAGAAAAAAAAAGCTTTCCTTGTTTTGTATGATCCGTTGTGCCATTATATGCAACACATCCGTTGCATCCGTCACACAACGCAATGCAACGGATGCCGTTCAATTCAAGTGTGAAACTAGTCTTAGCTGCAGCCACTACCAGTGAGCTCTTATATATAGCAATCTAGAATGCTGTATATAAGAGCTCAGGCCACACTGTAGAACGTAAATAACATCTTTATTATACTCACCTAGGGGGCGGTCTGGCCCAATGGGTGTCGCTGGTCTCTGTCCATCTTGTCTGATTGCCGTCCTCCTGCGCAGCCCCATGTGAAAGACTCGTTCTAAACCTCCATTGCGCTCCATGCACGTTCATCTGCCCGGCTGAGGGCAGAGCAAAGTACTGTAATGTACAGGTGCGAGAAAAGGTCAGCGATCACCCGCGCATGCGCACTAGAATACTTTGATCTGCCCTCAGCCGGGCAAATGAAAGTGCACGGGAGTACAATGAAGGCCTCTGTGTGGATGATGTGGGAAACGTCATGCACACTGGGCTGGGCAGGAGGACGGCGATCGCACAAGATGGAGGCAGCGCCGCACCGAGAGCAGTGATACACATAGGACCAGACCATGAGTATTATAAGTGTTTTTTACGTTATGCAGATCGGCCTGGGCTCTTATATACAGTATTCTGGAATGCTGTATATAAGGGCTCACTGATAGTGGCTGCAGCTAATAAGGGAAAAACCTGGTGACAGGTTTCCTTTTTAAAGGGGTTAAAGTCTGCAGTCACTCAACATCACTGCAGACTTGTGAATCCTCACAGCACTGACTTATAAATCCTCATGGTGGATTCTCCGTTGTCAGCACTGGGAGCAGGCGGTCATGTGATTTACATACTTCTGGCCACATTCCAACTAAACTTATTCATCCTCACTCAATTCACTTGTATTGAGTGAGACTGAACACGTCTAGGTGGCAGGAAACCGCATGTATGTAAATCACATGCTAGCAATCCAGTGCCGGACAGTTCCAGATGTCTGCAGCGGACAATCCTGACAGTGCGCATTGAATGCTATGACTATTCCCAAGTTTACAGTCTCATAGAGAGACTGCAGACTTGTACTCCAAAGCATTTTTTATTCCTCATTTATTATTTGGATTGTAAACCAGATCCTAAGTTTCATTCAAACTCAAAACATTTAATTTTACATCCCAGTTCAGACTCCTAAATGCATTAATTCCGCACACATAAACTAATCAGACCTCAGGCTCACAAAAAATTAAGAACGGAGACTAATCAAAGAAAATTCAGACTCAAATGTGCTCTGTTTCTTTGCAACTCATCACATCATCTAACCATGTGATCACTAAAGTCACCCACCGGTTGTGTCTAGACCACAGTACCGGGGTATAAGGGGAAAGGCGTCGGCATCAGAGTGGCTGGGATTGGTAAGGTGAGTATTGTTTTCTACTTTACACAATTCCTAGCTGTTGTAAACTCTTCTTTTCATGGCTAGACAACTACATTATGAGCAAGGTCATGGTGCCAGGTTGTTTTACATGGAAGCATTATTTGATGGCTTTCTCTGTCACTCAGTAATTATAAATGTCAGAAGAGAAGCACGCCCATGTTATAGTATGCAGCCAGTCATAAACGGGACTAGTAATTGAGACGTAAAGTCTGTGCACCCAATTATTAAGTGTGGTGGCGAAGAGCAAGCTTTTTATATGGATGATGGTTTATTAATTCTCTGCTTGTCATTTGAAAAAAATAAAGAATAAATAAAAAAAATATATATAGATAGATCAGAAATAAAAATATTTGTTTTACTCAAAATAGGATGAATAATGAAGTTGTATCAAAATCGCATTCAAAAACATTATTGCCTGAAAAGACCTATAACCAGAAACCAGAGGTAGAGGGCCTCGGTGACATCTCATCGCTGAAGGTTGGTAATGACCCATATTTATCGGGTATCCTAAAATCTGTAGGAAAAAAATATTTCAATGCCAGAATTGCTTATTTTTGTGTCTTTGCCCTTCCAAAATAGAAACTGAAAAAAGTGATCAAAAAGTCCTTGAATTTATACTAAAAAGCCTCATACAGCTCTGCTCGTGAAAAAATAATAAAATTATGGGTCAATTAACGGGATGGCTTCTTTGTTTTGGGTTTTTTTTGCAGGGTGTAAAACCTTAAAGAAAGTAAAAAAAAAAATCTAGAAATTTGGTAACACTGCGATTGCACGGACTTCTTTCGTTCATACCACACTGTGTGCTGTGAAAGCTAAACCATCAAAAACAATGGCAGAATTGCTGTATTTTTTTTGTTTTTGGTTTTTAGGTCATCTATTAACTCCTTCACATATTTACCTCATGTCATGTACCTGCTTTGCGTGTGAGCCCGTATCAAAGGCAGGTACATGACATGACGTAAATCTTTCCCTGCACATGGTCTTTCCCGCTGGTTGGTCGGAGATCCACCTGCAGCTGTTAATCAGTTAAATCCCGCTGTCAATCTCAAACAGTGGGTTTAGCACATGCCGGCAGGAGGGCTTGTCCTTTTCCATTCTCATCAGCGTAAAGGGGTTAAGAAAACTAAACCATGGAATTCAGAGTATGATGAAAAAAATCTTTGTTCTTAAGGGGTTATACACATGGCATATCTTACAATTACTGACCAGTTGATATAACAGCTGTCATAAAATTATTTGCGTTCAAAGATTCTTCTTACATTTTTCCTTACAGGTAGAGCTGATTTCTAGCATCAGTTCACAACTGGAACAACTTTGTGATGAAAAGGAACTTCTGCTTTCTGAGATTGGTGAAAATACAAGCCATGGCGCAGAAATCGAGGCCGTGGTGAAGGAAGTGTGTAAGCCCAATGAATATGAGCGCTACATGATGTTTATCGGAGACCTGGAGAAGGTAGTGAGCCTCCTGTTCTGCCTGTCAATGAGGCTGGCCCGAGTAGAGAATGCATTGAGCAAAAGTGATAAGAATACAGATGCCGAAGAAATGGTAAGTCGTCTTCTTCCACAAATATTAGCCAAGTATCTTGTTATGGAATATATAAACCTGAGAGTGTGTGTATGTATGTATATATGTGTGCATGTATGTCCACTAAAGGAATCCGCACCGTCGCATTTACAATCACGAAATTTTGCTTCATTACATAGGTTGAAAAAAAAGACCTAGGTCCATC